>NW_022196893.1:33534961-33543380 GCF_008632895.1 Mastomys coucha
GAGAGGGAGCAAGATTTCAGAGACCAGGCACCCGGATGGGCAGTGCCTTCCCTCTGAGGAAGGGTCCCAGGATGCCTTAGTTGGTCTTATCCTGGGTAGTGAAGGCGAGCCTGTTCGGGTTATACCCTGTAGGTGGTACCCACTGTCCACTGAGAACCTAAGGCAGCCTGCATCTCTGTGGAATGTTCCTGGTCCTCCATTAGTGCAGGGGGTAGTCCCAGGGCCTCAAGCTAGCTTGGGGGAGCTATGTGTCCATGGGTGGGGTCTCAACGGTGAAAGAGGCTAGTGTCCACCCCTGGCCATTGCCTGGCTGGCTGGCTCTATATATAACTCCTGTCCTGCAGCTGGATGAATGGGGGTCTGTGTGGGCAGGGGGCTGAGAGCCAAGAGCAACAATCAGGGGGCCCGAGGGGTGGGAGATGGAGAGGCAGAAGCAAGGCTCCCTTAAATAGAGGAACCTCAGCTAGAGCCTGTGTTCATCAGGTGACAGCCCCTGCACCTTCCTGCTGAGGCTGGGCACCCCTTTTCACCAACCAGCACAGCCTTTAACTCCCACCTCTTTCCAGGTGACTTCATCCTGTCAGGCCTTGCCCCCTGCGGAGCTGGTGAGTGTGCTCTAGGATGGGGCAGGGAAGGCAAGGAACCTGCCTAGTATCCTAGGGTCTGGTGGTCTCAGAGAGGGTCTCCAAAAGTTATGTAGAACTGAATGCTGTGGTTATTGGTCAGTTATCCTCAACAGATGACTGTCGGAGCCCTTCGTAGTTATAGTCTTCTAGGGCTTGTTGGGGGGCTCGAGTCCGGTCCCCACGGAGTGGGCACTGACATGCGCTCCCACCCCGCCCCTCAGGTCCAGACTGGTCCCTGCCCCTACCCTAACCACTCCCATTTCCTCCCTCACCTCCTTTCTCTAGCGGAGAAACACAGCCCCAGTGCGGCGCATAGAACACCTGGTAAGGGATGCTAGGAGCCTGAGCGGGGAGGGGCATGTGGAGTAGCTCTATGAGTAGGGACCTACATTTCCAGAAGACCACGGTTTGTAGAACTTTTGACCGGGGAAGCCTAGAAGCAATGCATCCAAAGAGATGTCGACATAACGGTTTCTCATCCACCAGGGGTCCACTAAGTCTCTGAACCACTCAAAGCAACGCAATACTCTACCCAGGTGAGTGAGTGAGGACGCCCGACAACCCCATGTGGGCACTTTCCACTAGACCCCACTCAGCTTATGGCAGTGGCCCGCAATAAAACACCCCCAAGACAGTGCTCCTCTCCCGACCATCCACCCTAAGGACCTAATAGCTAGCCCAGCGCTCCCCAGGATCCTTACCATCATACTAGCCCCCCGGGGTGCCACGTTTCTCTGTTCCCTAAATCAGCTATGTGGCCTCCCCCAGGAGCTTCAGCCTGGATCCGCTCATGGAGCGTCGCTGGGACTTGGACCTCACCTATGTAACAGAGCGGATCTTGGCCGCAGCTTTTCCTGCACGACCAGACGAGCAGCGACACCGAGGCCACTTGCGAGAGCTAGCCCATGTGCTGCAATCCAAGCACAGAGACAAATACCTGGTGAGGAGCGGGGCGAGGCTACTGTTTCCCTATCAATACCTGAGATGGGGCTGGCAAGGGGGCGGTGTTAGCATGCTGGGGCGGGGCGGGGCCGGAGCTCAGCCAGGCTGGTAGCTGGCGGAGGATTCAGCTCCAGCAGTTCGCAATTTTAGAGCAAGATGCTCATTGAGGGAGCACCTTCAGCACCCTCATCTAACTCTGCCCTTTATTTCAGCTCTTCAACCTTTCAGAGAAACGGCATGACCTGACCCGCCTGAACCCCAAGGTAAGAGGGAAATGGTCTGTCTGCCCTTTACACTGAGCCAACCTTGTGAAAATATTTGCTTGGTATTAGTAGTAGGAATTGACATCCACCTTTCTCATACCAATTAAGATACAGGGTATCAGCCCAGAGTATGGCAGAAAAAGGTGTCCAAGCTATTGTGGACTACTACTAAGTGCCCACTTTGCCTCCAGGCCCCTGCATTGTATCCATATCCTCCTCCCCGATGTTCCTGTCACACACACACACACACACACACACACACACACTACAAATGCAGAGTTGTACCCTTGTACTTCTACAGGTGCAGGACTTTGGCTGGCCTGAACTACATGCTCCACCTCTGGACAAGTTGTGTTCCATCTGCAAAGCCATGGAGACGTGGCTCAGTGCTGACCCTCAGCATGTGGTAGTGCTGTACTGCAAGGTGAGCTGGGACCTTGGGGTCACAGAACTAGGCCAATCTCAGCCTCAAAGTCGCAGGTTCCCCCAGCTCTGCCTCTTTATCTCTTAGGGGAGCAAAGGCAAGCTTGGGGTCATTGTCTCTGCCTATATGCACTACAGCAAGATCTCTGCAGGGTGAGTTGTCCTGCCTCTGTGGCCCTTCCTCATCTGGCCCTGTCTGAGCTTTTCTCTCTTTAGTCAGATTATAAACTTGGTGGGGTACTGCCTCTCTCCACTAGTGGGCCACACCACACTAGCACTCCACAACAGAGCAGCTGGGCTAGATTCTTAGGGCCGTCAGCAAGGTGCCATAGAGTAGCTTAAAATGATATAACTCACTTGTCTTACAGTTTTAAGACGTTGAAAGTCCAAAGCCAAGTGTCAGTGGGGCCACACTGTCTCTGGGACTCTAGGCAGACTCCTTCCTTGCCTCTTTCCAGCTTCTGGTGGTGCCTGACAGTTCTTGGCAGTTCTTGGCTGGCAGCGGCATCCCTTCAATCTCTGCCTCCGTCATCACATGGTGTTCTCTTTGTGCGTCTGTTTCTGTCTGTCCTCTTCTAAGGACCAATCACCCTAATTAAGGACCCACCTTGCTCCTGTATGATCTCATCTTAACCTATCTAACCACATCTTCAAAGACCCTATTTCTAAATAAGGTCACATTTGAGGTACATTTCTCTGGGAAAGGGACACAGTTCAACCCATCAGGTTGTCTAACTGCCCCCTTTTACAAGTGAGGAAAGCCAGGTTCAGGGGACAGCTACCCGAGGCCCAACAACTGGGAAACTGACTATGCTGTAGGGCCTCTGGCTCTCCTCACCAGCACTGGGAGTTCCTCTGTACAGAGGGAATCTCATAGTTCCTCCTTCCCTGGGGTTTAGGCATGGGAAGCCAGAATGGGACTGTCCCAAATCCCCAACCTGCCTTGTTCTTCCCAGGGCAGACCAGGCGCTGGCAACTCTCACCATGAGGAAATTCTGCGAGGACAAGGTAGCCACGGAACTGCAGCCCTCCCAGCGCCGGTGAGCACCCCAGTGGGGAAGGGCTGAGTCTCCTGCTCAGGCAGCAAACCTGAATCCCACAGTACATGGGAGCCAAGCCAGGCCCTGTGCCAAGTCCCGGGAAGTCAGAACAAACAAGGTCAGGCTCTCGTGGCACTTATATGCTAGTAGAGTGGAAGGCAAGAAGCCATGTGTAAACAGACTAGATCGTTCTGGCTAACGATAAGGTCTGTGAAGAGAATAAAGCAGAGGCTTGTAAGAAAGACTCCACAGGGTGAGCAGGGCTTGCTTCCTTGAAGCGTAAGGTTAGAAGAGCATTCTAGTTCTCCCAAGAGCTGCCGAGTTGGTGTGAGGCGCCCTCTAGAGGAAGACGCTGATGTTTTCTTGGCCCTTCCCCCACCAGCTATGTCGGCTATTTCAGTGGGCTGCTGTCTGGCTCCATCAGAATGAACAGCAGCCCTCTATTCCTGCACTACGTGTTTGTTCCCGTGCTGCCAGCCTTTGAGCCCAACACAGGTGAGTTCCCCCAGGGATGTATTCCGTGGGGATAGCCACCTCCTACCCTACACCCCTCATGGCCTCTTTCCACCCCTCCAGGCTTCCAGCCCTTCCTCAAGATCTACCAGTCTATGCAGCTGGTGTACACATCTGGAGTCTAGTGAGTGTCCTGCTCCCAGGCCCTGACATCTGCCTGTTTACTAGCCTCCTCAGGCCTAGCCTTCTGCTCCAGCCAGAGAGGCTGAGTATGTCTAGCTACCTCGGTGCCCTCCCTGGATGCTTCTGACTACTCTGCCTTCTCTCTACCCAAAGCCGCATCACAGGTCCAGGGCCCCAGCAGCTTTGTATCAGCCTGGAGCCAGCCCTTCTCCTCAAAGGCGACGTCATGGTGAGGGGGGCGTTGTAACACTGCGGGGGATCCTGAGGATGCGGACTGCAATGGGGTGGGAGGCTTCTAGCCATATAGTCAACTGACAAGGCGTACGTCTTAGTTAGGGTTTTACTGCTGTGAACAGACATCATGACCAAGGCAGCTCTTATAAGGACAACATTTAATTGGGGCTGACTTACAGGTTCAGAGGTTCAGTCCATTACCATCAAGGCTGGAGCATCTGAAGGCTGCTAGTGGAAGACTCCCTTCCAGGCAGCTAGGAGGAGGGTCTTAAAGCCCACACCCACAGTGACACACCTACTCCAACAAGGCCACACCTCCAAATAGTGCCACTCCCTGGGCCAAGCAGATACAAACTATTGGAGGGCCAAAAGGGAACTCTACCCATGCTATCCTAAGAGAGTTCATGATGAGGTTGGGGCATGGCAGAAGCAGTGGCCCAGGTGGCCCTTGGGGCAAAGGTATAAGTAGGGCAAAGCAGATGTGATGCCAGCCTCCTACCCTCCTTCAGGTAACCTGCTACCACAAAGGTGGCCAGGGGACAGACCGGAACCTCGTGTTCCGAGTGCAGTTCCACACGTGCACCATCCACGGGCCACAGCTCACCTTCCCAAAGGACCAGCTAGATGAAGCCTGGGCTGGTGAGTCAGAGGCCAGTGAAGTGTAAGGTGGGTAGGGAAGGGAAAGCCAGTGGGGCATGGCTCCTCACCTCCACCACCTCCACAGATGAGCGGTTCCCTTTCCAAGCCTCTGTGGAGTTTGTCTTCTCCTCCAGCCCTGAGAAGGTCAAAGGTAAGAGTGGGAGCTGGAGGGGCGGGATGTTGAAGGTGCTAGGGGGAGGGGATCCCCTACTCCTCAGTACCCCGGTGGGTACTTTCCACAGGCACCACCCCACGGAACGATCCCTCTGTCTCAGTGGATTACAACACGACAGAGCCCGCTGTGCGCTGGGACTCCTATGAAAACTTCAACCAGCACCATGAGGACAGCGTGGACGGTGTGTGGGATGGTGGGGCAGGTGGGAGTTGTGTGGCTGAGTGTCAGCACTGTCCCCACTTACAAATTCTTCTCCGCTCAGGCTCCTTGGCCCACACAAGGGGACCCCTGGATGGCAGTCCTTATGCCCAGGTGCAGCGGGGAGAGCGGGTTCCCCGCCAGACACCACCAGCACCTTCTCCAGAGCTTCCCCCACCCCCGATGCTCTCTGTCAGCAGCGATTCCGGACACTCATCCACACTCACCACAGAACACACAGCAGAATCCCCCGGCCGGCCGCCCCCAACTGCTGCTGAAAGACAAGAGCTGGATCGTCTGCTGGGAGGCTGCGGAGTAGCCAGTGCGGGCCGTGGTGCTGGGCGAGAGACCGCCATCCTAGATGATGAAGAGCAGCCTTCTGTGGGTGGAGGCCTGCACCTTGGGATGTATGCAGGCCACAGGCCTGGCCTTAGTCGCCACTGCTCCTGCCGTCAGGGCTTCCGGGAGCCCTGTGGGGCCCCCAATGGGGGCTACTATCGGCCTGAGGGAACCCTAGAGAGACGACGACCACCCTATGGGGGCTACGAGGGACACCCCCAGGGCTACAGAGAAACCTCTGTGGAGAAGAGGCGCCTCTGTAGGTCACTGTCAGAAGGGCCATACCCCTATGCACCTGAGCTGGGCAAACCCACCAATGGGGACTTTGGCTACCGCCCAGCAGCCTACCGGGAGGTGGTGATCCTGGAGGACCCTGGGGTGCCTGCTTTATGCTCGTGCCCCGCCTGTGAGGAGAAGCTGGCACTGCCCACAGCAGCCCTGTATGGACTGCGACTAGAGAGGGAGGCAGCAGAGGGGTGGTCCGGTGAGGTAGGCAAACCTCTTCTGCACCCAGTGAGGCCTGGACACCCATTGCCTCTGCTGGTGCCTGCCTGTGGGCATCATCATGCCCCAATGCCTGACTATGGCTGCCTGAAGCCACCCAAGGTGGGCGAAGAAGGGCATGAGGGCTGCTCCTATGCCCTGTGCCCCGAAGGCAGGTATGGGCATCCGGGGTACCCTGCCCTGGTAACCTATGGCTATGGAGGAGCAGTTCCCAGCTACTGCCCAGCATATGGCCGGGCACCTCACAGTTGTGGATCCCCAAGTGAAGGCAGAGGGTACCCCAGCCCTGGTGCCCACTCACCACGGGCTGGTTCTGTGTCTCCGGGAAGTCCACCCTACTTGCAGTCCAGGAAGCTGGGTTATGAGATTCCTTCGGAGGATGGGAGAGACAAGTACCCACTTACTGGGCACCTGGCCTCAACAGGACCCTTGGCTTCTACAGGTGAGGACCCTCGAGTGGGAATGTCCAGGGGGATGCCATGGGTAGGAAGGAGCTGAGCCAGACAGAAAAACAGGCTCCCATTCACAGAGATCTTCTCTCCTGTCTCAGAGTCACCTGAACCAACCTGGAGGGATGGCTCCAGTGGACACAGCACGCTGCCTCGGTCTCCCCGAGATGTCCAGTGCAGTGCCTCTTCAGAGCTGTCTGGTCCCTCCACGCCCTTGCACACCAGCAGCCCAGTTCAGGGCAAGGAAAGGTACACAAAAGGCCAAGGCTACTTGGGCATGTTGTATGGGTGTCAAGAGCCCAAAGCAGGGGCTGTCTGATCACCTGCCTTTTCCTGCAGCACCCGACGGCAAGATACCACCAGGTCTCCCTCCTTGGCATCCACTCAGAGACTGGGTCCTGGTGAGGCATTGCCCTCTGTTGTACAGGGAGTCACTGAAAAGACTCCCGAGCTGTTGACAAGCAGCAGACCTGAGCCACTGGACCCTAGCCCCTTCTCCCAGACCTCTGCGCCCAGCTCACCCAATGGCTGGCCTCAGGAAAGGAGCCCAGGGGGCCACACCAACAGTGCCAGTCCTCGGAGCCCCGTGCCAACCACCCTGCCCGGACTCCGCCATGCCCCGTGGCAGGGCCCTCGGGGCCCCTCAGATAGCCCAGATGGCTCTCCTCTTACTCCCGTGCCTACCCAGATGCCCTGGCTTGTGGGCAGCCCAGAACCACCCCAGAGCTCACCCACCCCTGCCTTCCCCCTGGCTACCTCCTATGATGCCAATGGTCCCACTCAGCCTCCACTTCCTGAAAAACGACACCTGCCCGGGTCTGGGCAACAGCCATCGCCACCAGCCAAAAGCACCAATCAAAATGTCACCTTTGCATCTCCTCTCCCAGATGTCACCCAGCCCCCAGGTATAAGGGTCTAGGAGGGTTGAGTATCCTTTAAAGAACCTCAATTTCCAGAGAGAGACCATGGGGAGCCCTGGAGTCTGAACTCAATCCCTCCCTCTTTTAGAGCACCCTTTACAAGAGAACCAAAGCAATGTCAAGTTTGTCCAGGATACATCAAAGTTCTGGTACAAGCCACACCTTTCCCGAGACCAAGGTAAGAAGCCAGAAAATGTCGTAGGCTCATCCCAGTTTACCTCTCAGGCCTGTCTTGGCTGTAAATCCACCATCCTGGTAGGGCCTTTGGTTCCCTCTGTCTCTGCTCTTCCCTGGGTTACTCACCAATAGAGATTCTAAGTTTTGGCCTCAGACTAAATATTGTTCCTCCCATGACCCAAGGCCCCAGACTCCCACCATCCCCACAGCTGTCAGAGTGAGAGACTTGGGAACCTGCTAGTGGGACTGTGTGGGGCTGACAGCCATCTCTAAACTTCTGCCCTGCAGCCATTGCCCTGCTTAAAGACAAGGATCCTGGGGCCTTCCTGATCAGAGACAGCCATTCATTCCAAGGAGCCTATGGACTAGCCCTCAAGGTGGCCACACCCCCACCCAGTGCCCAGCCCTGGAAAGGTACAGAACTCTCAAGCTGGAGGTGCAGATGTGGAGATGGGAGAATTTGCAGGACCAGGGTAGTGGGAGTGAGGAGGTGCACAGGACATTTCCATGTAGGGAAGGGTTGAGGCAAGCCTGCTGCTTCTTCAGAAAGAGTCCTGTGGGGAAGAAACAGATCCTGGAATCCCATAAAGCTTTACTTTCACCCCTCGCTCCTCTCAGGGGACCCCTCAGAACAGCTGGTCCGCCATTTCCTCATTGAGACTGGGCCCAAAGGCGTGAAGATCAAGGGTTGTCCCACTGAGCCCTATTTTGGTGAGAAGCAAGAGTCTGAGAGGGTTCCAGGGGGGTTGGTTGAAGGAGAGGCCTCGAGCCGGGTAGTGGTGGCGAATGTCTTTAATCCCAGCACTTGGGAGGCAGAGGCAGGCGGATTTCTGAGTTCGAGGCTAGCCTGGTCT
>NW_022196893.1:33543471-33544745 GCF_008632895.1 Mastomys coucha
CCCCCCACCCCCCACAGGAAGCCTGTCTGCCCTGGTCTCCCAGCACTCCATCTCTCCCATCTCCCTGCCCTGCTGTCTGCGAATTCCTAGCAAAGGTGGGTGATCCATCTCCTGGCTCTCACTACCCCTACACCCAAATAGAGGTCCCGTTTCTTCCACCTTACTTTAGGGAGGCTAGGAGAGCCCCTCCCTCTCGACATTACTTGGTGGCCTTCATCTCCTCAGATCCTCTGGAAGAAACCCCAGAGGCCCCAGTGCCCACCAACATGAGCACGGCAGCAGACCTCCTACGTCAGGGAGCAGGTAGACTCTTGCTTCCCCCTTCCTCTCCCTGGTAGTTAGGAGGATACTGTAGACTCCAGATACAAGAAGGGGCACTGCAAGGGCTGTGGGTGGCAGACCCAGCAGGTATATTTCACCGGCAAAGGCAGAGGAGCCCCATATCTTCAGGAGGTGAGGAAGGGGTCACGGGTCAAGTTCTCAAGGTTTACAATACAGGAATCACAGCCACAGCAGAGGCGAGAACTTAATAAAATGTGTCTCCTCAGTTCTTCCCCCACTGTTGCTGGCTGTGGCTCCCTTGGAGTCTGGCAGTTGCCTTTCTAATTTGTCAGTGTGTGATTCCAGTATATTCTGGCAGCACTGGTCAGGGAAGTGCACAAGATGGTGGGATCAGAAGCTAATGGGTGACAGGTCCAGGTCCTGGCAAAGCTATGTAGCTCATCAACTTACCTCCTGTCTCCTTAGCCTGCAGTGTGCTCTACCTGACCTCTGTGGAGACAGAGTCATTGACTGGCCCTCAGGCTGTGGCCAGGGCCAGCTCTGCAGCTCTGAGCTGCAGCCCCGTCCCAGTGCCAGCCATTGTCCATTTCAAGGTCTCAGCTCAAGGCATCACACTGACAGACAACCAGAGAAAGTAAGCCTGACACAGGCCCTGTCTCTTGAGTTTTGTCCTCCTCCTCCTTTCTTCTCTTCCTCCTCCTTCTTCTTTCCGTGTGTGTGTGTGTGTGCGTGTGTGTGTGTGTGTGTGGTATGAGTACATAATATTTGCTTTTATGTGTATAGGCTCCAGTTTGATAATTAAGAATCTTCTGGGGCTGGAGAGATGGCTCAGCAGTTAAGAGTATTGACTGCTCTTCCAGAGGTCCTGAGTTCAACTCCCAGCAACCACATGGTGGCTCACAACCATCCTTAATGAGATCTGATGCTCTCTTCTGGAGTGTCTGAAGACACCTACAGTGTACTCACATCTCACATATAATAAATAAATATTA
>NW_022196893.1:33544917-33552254 GCF_008632895.1 Mastomys coucha
AAAAAAAAAAAAGAATCTTCTGGGTCACTTGTTCACCTTATTGAGGCAGGGTCTTGTTCTCTTGCTGGTGCCAATGGTTAGCACTTTAAGCTCTGAGCTCCCTCCCCAGCCCAGAAACTTTCTGAGTGTGACTTTCCTTCCCCACCTTACCCTCACAGGCTCTTCTTTCGCCGCCATTACCCAGTGAACAGCATTACCTTCTCTAGCACTGACCCCCAGGACCGCAGGTGAGCCTACCTCAGAGCCCTTTCCTGGGGTCTTGCCAGCCTCAGCTTCCCGTTCAGGAGCTGTACCCGGGGCTTCACTCATTCATGTTCTCTCTCTTTATAGATGGACCAACCCAGATGGAACCACCTCCAAGTAAGTCTTGCTGCTGAGTCCAACCCTGGCCTGCCACAAGCGACCCCACGTGGCTTACAAGGGCCCTCCTATCCATGGCTTTGTCCTTGCAGGATCTTTGGTTTTGTGGCCAAGAAGCCAGGAAGTCCCTGGGAAAATGTGTGCCACCTCTTTGCGGAGCTTGACCCGGACCAACCAGCAAGTGCCATCGTCACCTTCATCACCAAAGTTCTACTGGGCCAGAGAAAATGAAGGAAAGCCACAAGCTCCGAGTACACACCAACACTGCACCCTCCCAGCATCCACAGCCCTCACTACCCTGGCCTAGCCCCTATGAAAGGGAGTGGCAGCACCTGGACCACTGCTCTTTCCTGCCTTTGCCTGCTAAGCTAAGTGAGGGGTACCTGAGATGACCTGGCACGTGAGCCTCTTTCCTGCCCTTGCCTGCTAAGCTAAGTGAGGGGTCCCTGAGATGACCTAGCATGTGAGCAGATGGCAGAGACAGGTGTGAGGGGTGAGGAGGCATCAGTAGTGGAGCCCTGGAGGGGAAGGTCCGTGCCAGCTCCACCCTGCTCCAGGGCCCATCATGGAGGGGAAGGTCCATGCCAGTTCCACCCAGCTCCAGGGCCCATTATGGAGGGGGAGGGGAGAGGCTTGGGAGCTTCCTGCCTCCCCTCTAAACAAAGACCAGAGTGGGGTCACATAAACAGAGGGAAAAAGAGAGTCTATTTTTGTGTAATAATAAAGAATTTCTATAAACTTTGAGGAGTTAATACCTTCTGCTGCTGGCCTGACTGGCTTACAGCTCCCCCTATACCTGCTCACCCTGGCCCTCTGCACTGGGAAGGATTCCCCTTCTGTCTGCCCTGATAAATACGGAAACTCCGTCTTTATTGGTGTATAAACATCTCTGATCTGTACATACATTTCATATATCATAGTGCAGGGCCCGAAAGGAGGGGCAAGGGGAGCCCCAGCAGCACAACAATGAACCCCCTCCCCAGCCCTACCCACTGTGCAAACTGAGACCAAGAGCTCTGGCTTCTTCTTCCCCTGTTCATGGGATGGAGGAGCTCAGGAAACGGGAAGAGGGGGGCTGGTTGAGGGGGTCTATGTAGACACTAGAATCAAACACTGGAGCAGAAACAGTCAACTGGCACAAGCAGCAAGCTGGGGCACAGGGTTGGGGTGGGCAGGTGAAGAGAAACATGGGGCTAAGCTGCTGCTCTGGGCAAACAGCCACAATACAACACATGCCCTAGTGCCTTGGCTCCATCTTGGGGAGCCAGGGCTAGAGGTGCCTTGAAGAAGAGTGCAGGCAAGGAGACAGCAGCAAAGGCTGCAGTCCCACGCTACCACACAGCCCCTCACACATACACAGTTGCGTGTGAGCAGGCAGGAAGCCAGGCTCAGGCTTTCTGTGGTGGGTTGCAGGTGGGACCATCTCTCAGGAAACAATAGAGCCCCTAGATGTGTTTTAGGACAGCAGCCAGTGAAAGGAGAGATGGCCAAGACAGGCCCCCTAGCCCAGCCAGGGGGAGACAGCAGCAACTGGCTCACATGAGGAGAGGGAATGAAGAGAATCTGGGGGAGCTCTGGTAGGCAGGGTCAGGCTGCCTCTACCCTACCCTCGTAGAGCACCATGCCTATCATGTCAGCAGGTGGACTTAATACTTCCCAACTTCCTCAGGGCCCATTGAGGTAAAAGGAGATCCAGATGCCCATTAACCCAATCAAGGGGGCCCTCCCATCCATGTCAACACTGCCCTCTGGGCCCACTGCTACCACTGCTCTCAGGCCCAGGGACAGAGAGGTGCAGCCTGAGCTAACAGAAACAGGGGATGCCCTCCCAGGGCCTGCTGTGAGGGAAGATGCAGACAGAGAGGACAGATGGACAGGTGACCTGCTAGCCACTCAAGGGGTGCAGGTCTACTTTCACTTTCTCCCCACAACTGAGCATGCCGATGGTAGGAAAGAAGCCTCCAGATGGCACAACAGCGTCCTTCTTCCCAATGATCTTGCCATTCCGGGTGAAGAAGACCTGGAGTGGGGATAGGGAGAGCTGGTGAGGGTGGGCCTGGATCCTCCCTGGGGATGGGGAGAAGAGGGTGGGCTCTGGCCCCTTCTCTGGGGATACTGGAGTGACTCAGGCATGAAGCCCAACACCCACAACTTCCAGCATGGGTTTTAGGAGTCACTGTCGGTGATGTGGGAAGCAACCACAAGAGGGTGTGCTGAGGCTGGAAAATAGGGCAGAACTATAGCCTGGGCTCTGAAGCTCCAAAGCACAGTGGGCTCCTGTGAGCTCCAGACCCTGCCTCCTAGTCCACCCTGCCCCGCCCCACCCCTCCCAGCCCCACCGCTGGTGCTACTCCCATTGGTTGTCTGTCCCAGGACCCTGAAGGAGCCCACACCCCTCTACTTACCACCACCTTCTTGCCCTCATGCTCCTGCTCTATCTCTTCCCCATCTTCCTCCTCTTCTTCTTCCTCCTCTTCCTCTTCCCCTTCCTGGTGCAGGTACATGACATTTCGGACGTTCCGGACAGCCCGGGCAGTTGGGGACAAGATCACTGTGTCACAACTGTCATCACTGTCCCCTAGGAGACAGGAAATGTGAGCTCCTGTGGTACTGTCTACTTCCAGAGCAGTCTGGCTGCTGCCCAACCTCACTCACCCTCACTGTCCAGAATGTAGTCTCGGGGGAACATGATTCCACAGCCCATAATGTCTCCTTTGTAGCAGCGTGGCCCAAAAGGGTCCCCCACACCACTGCCATGGAAGATCTTCCCATCATCTGTTGGAGGGAGGGAAGCACACACTTGAAAGGCTAACTCTACATCCTCAGAACGAGACAAAGGTGAGAGGGAGATGCAGGAAGGACCTTAGGCTTTTAAAAAGAACACACTGGGGGGATGGAGATATGGCTCAGTGGTTAAGAGCGCCGACTGCTCTTCCGAAGGTCCTGAGTTCAAATCCCAGCAACCACATGGTGGCTCACAACCATCCATAATGAGATCCGATGCCCTCTTCTGGTGTGTCTGAAGACAGCTACAGTGTACTTACATATAATTAATAAATAAATCTTAAAAAAAAAAGAACACACTGTCCATCTGATTGAGGAACTAACTGGTCAGAAGAAAGAAGAGGGTCCCTAGGGTAGATGATCAGGCAGAGAAGTGGGGCTGAGGGAGGGCCAGGTATCAAGGCTCAGTATTCAAGAAAGTTCTGCAGGAAATCAGACCAAAAAAAAAAAAAAAAGAAAAGAAAAAGAAAAGAAACCAAGGGTCTGTAGATCTTCAGGAAGGGCACAGGGGAGCCTGGAATGTTCACTCCGGGCCCAGTTCTCCTGCCCCAGTCTTGTGGCTCTGGCTTTCAGGACTGAGAGAAAAAGTAAGATAAAGGGAAACCTGAACAGCCTGAAAAGAGGACAGAAAGACAGGCCACATGTGTGAGCAGAGCGGGTGACCCTGCAGCCTGTCTCCCCAGCCCGTTCCAGAAGCTCCCTCTCACCTGCATGGTAGGCCACAGACCCTCTGCTCCAGCCAGGGTGTCTGTTCTTGGGATAATCCTGCAGTGGGAAGACAAACGGAATGTGTGACATCACTCAAGAGAAAGGACAGACATCAGCAGTATCTGACAGCGGTTGGCAGCCCAGAACTAGGAATGGGGGTTACCAGTGCAAGGACAGGAAGGGGCTTAGTTTCAAGTCCAGGATGGGTGATGCTCAGGACACTGCTACCAGGTCTGTCCACTAAACAGAAACTTACAACTATGCTCTGCCTCAGTTCAGAACTTTCCTCTACAGGCTCCTTGAGCAGGTTTTCTCAATAGCCCCATACTGAGCAATCCCACAGGGAAAAACAGCATGCCTACTCACCTTCCGGGCCAGCCCCAAGGCGATATAGCACTTCTCTCCAGGGTCCACAATCTCCACCTCAAAGTAATGGCTGCGGGTGCTGAGTGGGTGCCGAGCCTGAGCCAGCCCCACGTCCACGATGCTCTTGCCCTTCCCCAAATACTCCAGCAGCTGTGGGGCAAGAGGCAGGCATCAGGTGATACTGCCCTGGACACTGGTTCCAAAGTAATGTGGGTACCAATGTTCTGGGTCTGACAATATCCCCTGGATAAAAGAAAAAGGATTCTAAAGGCAAAGTGGACTCCTAGTTCTAGGCAGGCAGAAGACAAGGATGGCAGAAACAAGGTGGCTGGTGTGAGAGGCTTCTGCCTTCCTACAGAGCCACTGTCGGGAACACTGGAGAACCACATGGGAATCTAGAGGTGCACTGCCAGGAAGTTCACTGGGGTCTCTAGGCTGGAACATTCATTCCCTGAACAACCCCCAAGCCAGCCTCCCTTCTGGAACCCAGCAGCCTTTTTAGGATGCCTACTGAGAACAGGGATGTGTAGAGCACAGGAGCCAATCCCAGATACTTGAGAGGAGGGGACAGGCTCAAAAGCTAATTCTGCACAGATGGCACTGACATAGTTTCTCAAGATCTGTTCTACTTGGCTCTGAACAGAGCTATTCATTGCTGGGTCATTCATTGCTCCAGGGAGCCAAGAACCCAGAGATAGCAACTCTACCTTTCATTTCACATGGGCAAAGGTCAAAGTAGAGACAGATGGCAGGCCCTCTGTTCCCAACCTTCACTCAGGCTGGCGTGGGGTGTGAAGGTCAGAGAAGAGAGATGAGTGATAGGCTGGACTCTTCAGATCCCACAAGGTCTTGCCTGCACACAGCAGGGTAGCAACCCCGAATCCTATGGGATGCCATGGTAACGGGGCTATGCCTCAGTTCATCTCCTCTCATCTACCACCACCTAGGATTCCTTAATTCCCTTGTAATTAACCCAACTGCCCTCAACTTTACCCTCCCAGCCCTGCAGTCCAAAAAAAAAATCACCCTCACTGGGGCCTTTTCCCCTAATCCTTAACAAGCCTTAAAGACGATGGCCTCACCCCACTGACATTCCTGCCTCAACTAGCCTGAACCAGTATGAAGGCCTGGGGCATCTCCTGCAGAAGCCAACCCTGCTCATCTCCCTCCAGAGAAGATCTCATTCCACTCAGCTCCAGGCCCTCCAAGTTTACCCTCCCATACTCAACAGGCAAGTGAGGACAGATGGGGAAAAGCCAGACCCAGCCCTTACTCGGCAGCGTTCAGAGTGCTCCTCAGCCTCCACAGCAAGGGGAGTGTGCACTGGCGCTTACTAACCCCATCCATCACGCAGCCTACGACCCACTCTCCACCCAGTATTACAGAGCTGGGTGAGGAACCCACAGCTGCCCTGACCCACCCCATCCAACTGGCCTCTCTATGTGGGAAACAGGGTGTTCTAGTTCCATGGCCAAAAGACAGTCTATCCAGATCCTGAATCTTGGGAAAAACCCGCCCCAGGGCTCCTTCAGCCTCAGCCCACAGAAGGCATCTGCTGCAGTTCTGACAGGGTGGAGTACTTCCTAAGGGCAGGAGGCCATGAGGATGACCTGCCCTGACATAGAACTTCAACCTACGCCCACCAGCTCCTGACAAGCACGAAGGCCCTGTGCTGACACCCTAGCCCTGAGTACCAGGCCCTCTTCAAGAGTGGAACCATCCCAACCCAGGGCAGCCATCCCAAACCATAGGCTGCTCTCCTGCTCTCAGCAAGTCCTCCTGAGCCTTCAGCAGAGGCTGGAGCAGGGAGTCACTCCCTGGCAGATCCTTTCTGGGCACCTGTAGGTCTGACTTCTAGAGTTTCAGCTGCCAAGATCTGCAGGCTTGGTCCTTCAGTCTAAGCCTCAGGTGCCTCTTAGTTTGAAAGACCCAGTTCAAATCCTAATATTGCTTAGTTGCACTAAGCTTGAACATCATATGTTCACCTCTGTAAGCCTTAATTGCTTCATCAGTGAAATGAGGTTATCAAAATTAGGTAGAAAGATAAAACAAAGTGAGTGCATGGTCAGGCTGTTGAAGGAGCCAGATACCCCAGCTGATGAGGACACATTCTGTCAGGAAATGGGGATCGGTTCTACTGCAACTACCAACCACAATGGACATGACCTTTCAGCCTGTACCTCCCACTAGGACAATCCTTAGGCCAACCAGGGTGAATGTTTGTAGTCCTGGGTATCAAACCCAGGACTCTGTGCAAGAGTTGAATATCCTACCACTGAACTAGCTACAGCCCCAATGATCCCTCCCTCCACCACCATCACCAACACCTCCACCACCTCCAGCAGCATCACCAGCAGCAGCACCAGCACCAGCACCATTACTGCTGACCACCTAGTACTTCACTGAAGCTGCAGATCAGAATTTAGTTTGCACTCCATGCCTTCCTGCACTCTTTTGTCTTGCTGATTCCCACTCTCCTACCACTGGCCAGAAGAGACCCTGATTTTTTTCAAAAGGAGCAAGCCCCGAAGGCCCAGAAGTAACTGAAACAGGAATCAAGTACAAGCTCCCAGCTCAGGCCCCAGCAGTCTCCTCTTGAGTTGGGTCTAGGGAGGATTCCCTCTTTTTGTGTACCAAAGCTGCCACTGTAAGAAGTATCAAAAGCCATGAACAGTGAACAAAGACAAGATGAGCCTAACCCAAATGTACATACAGTCAGACCCACAACCCCCTGCACATACGACCTCACTCTGCAGGCCCTGGGGGCAACAGTAATTCATCACCACCCTCAGTCCTCCAGGGCAAGGGAACCTGGGCTTCTTTAAAAGGCGGGAAAATGAGGCCACAGAAGATAAGGGAAGGATTTACTCAAAAAGAGCTACATCTGGGCTAGAGATGGCCCAGCGATTAAAAGCTCTTGCTGCTCTTCCAAACAACACAGGTTCAGTTCCCAGCATCCTGGTGTTGTTTCACAACCATCTGTAACTCCAGTTCCAGGGAATTCACTGCCCTCTTCTGACCTCTAAGGACAGCAGGTACACACATGGTACAAATATATACACAGGCAAAACACCAAGGAAGGAAGGAAGGAAGGAAGGGAGGGAGGGAGGGAGGGAGGG
>NW_022196893.1:33552386-33573700 GCF_008632895.1 Mastomys coucha
AGGGAGGGGAGAAGGGACGGAGGGAGGGAGGGAAGAAGGGAGGGAGAGAGGGAAGAAGGGAGGGAGGGAGGGAGGGAAGGAGGAAAGAAGGACAGAAGGAAAGAAGGAAGGAGGTAGGAAGGAGGCAGGCAGGCAGACAGGCACTGTAGCTTAGTTTAAGTATCTGGCTAGCACTCAGGAAGCCCTGGGTTTGATCCCCAGCCATCATACAAAGCAAGTGTGGTTATAGTTCCAGCACTCAGGAGGCGGAGGCAGGAGGATCAGGTTAAAGCTAGCCTGAGTTACATGAGATACTGCCTCCAGAAAAGAAAGAAGAAAAAAAGAAAGGAGTAAAAAAGAGCACTGGCCAGGCTATGGGTGGGTAGACACCTTTAATCCCAGTGCTCAGGAGACAGAGGCAGGTGGATCTGTCTACAGAGTGAGTTCCAGGACAGCCAGGGCTACACAGAGAAACCCTGTCTAGAAAAACCAAAACAAAGAGCACCACCTATAGATGACCAACAGAGCACCACATTCAGTGTGATGCTCAGTGTGTGAGCTGATTCCTCTTGTGTTAGCAACTGATAGGAAGCTGCAGCTGTAGCCAATGTCCAATAATACTACCTGGGGAAAAGATTGAACTTCAAACCTACTTCTTTTCCCTTTGCAGCTGGGGCTGAAGGAACTGAGGGCTTCATGCATATGAGGCAAGTGCTTGACCACTAAAATGCTCAAAATTCAAAATCTGAAGTATAGCCTAGCAGGGTGGCATCTGCCTTTAATTCCAGCATCCAGGAGAGAGAAGCTGGAGGATCCCTGTGAGCCAGTTATGTAGCCATCCTGGTCTACATAGAGAGTTCCAGGCCAGCCAGGCTACAAAGTGAGACCATGTCTAAATAACAATAAAATCTGAAGTATGGCTTCTGCTGAAATACGTACAGTTCTCATACAATCAATCACAAATGAAAAACCTTCAGTCAAGGACCATCAGTATTAAACTGTCAAAAAGGGCACAGACAGGTCAAGGAATGACTACCTGGGCCTACTTTTTCTATTCACTGACTGTTTGACAATTGCAGTACATTCCTTCTCTTTTCTCTGGGACTACTCTCTACAGAACCAGAGAATGTTTGAAAATGTGGGTGCATATGCTGGGCTGTCATACTAGTAATAACTGTGTCTGAAGCCTAATGGTGCTAATTGTCCGGCACATAAACAAACTGCCCTGCACTGGCAAGATGGCTCGGCAAAACTTGCTGCCAAACTTGATGAGCTGAGTTGGACTCCCAGGACCCACACGGTAGTAGAAGGAACCAAGTCCTGCAAATTAACCTCTGGCCTCCACTCCACATGCATGTCATGATATGTACACATGTGTGCACACATATAAATAAATAAATAAATAACTGTCCCTACTTAAATTCCACTTATGGTTCTTTTGAGAAACCTTAGATTAAGTCAGACTTGAGGCCTGCCCACGTCTCCAGGTTCCTGGGGTACTATCCTAAGACCACCCTCCAGGCTGGAAGAAGGCCTTGGATCCAATGATGAGTCCCCAACAGCAAGAACAAAGAAGAAAATGTATGCTAGCCATCTTTAGAGAAATAAACTCTCCTCCTAGGATAGCACAACTCTGATTATAAATACAGTAGATGGTACAAACAAACAGAGGACGAGGCGAGGCAAGTTATCCTCGTTTGAAAGATGGGGCAGTTGGCAAACCTAAAAGGGCATACGTCCTCCAAGAGACTCGTTCCTCAGGCTGCAGAGGTGGCTCCATGGGTGAAGGCACTTGCTGCCAAGCCTGACCACCCTGGAACCTGGAACCCATATGATAGAAAGAGAGAACCAGCTCCCACGTCTGTCTCTGACTTACACACACACACACACACACACACACAAATTAAACAAATAAATGTAATCAATGAATAAGAATACACTAGAGAACTGGAGAGAGAAAGAGAAAGAGACTCCTAGCTAAACATGGTAGCTCACATCTGTCTGTAATCTCAGTACTCAGGAGGTTGAGGTAGGACTGCCACGAGTTCAAGGCCTGCTTGGGCTAAATAATGTATTCCAGGGCAGACTGACTAAAGTATGAGACTGCCTGGAAACAAACAAAGAGCTGCCCAAGTGCACTGAAGATGAGCCTGTGCTCAGAGTGCAGTGGACCTACCCACCAGGCGTCTCGAGCTGAGGTGAGGACTTGAAGACAGTCAAACTCTGCAGCTATGCTAAAGAGGAAAAAATTCCTACACAAGTAGACTAAGGACGCTGAGGGGAGGGAAGGAAGGAAGTCTATTTATAATGTCTACAGGATTCCACCTCAGTTAGAAAAGATGTCTGGGAGGAGCTGGGAGTAAAGTGGGGACAGGTCCAGGCAGGGAAAGGGTGCCAGGAAAACGGTGAGGAGAGGTCAGAGATGAGAGCTAGAACATGGCCCTGGCCCAGGACCAAGTTCAACTCTGTAGATGTTGTCAAACGATGGTAGAAAGGAGCAATGAGCCAAGGAGGGGCATCTGAGACCTTGGCTCCCTAGAGCCAGCAGTGAAGCAGCCATCAACACAGCCCAAGGGCTGACTTTCTACTACCTTGTATGAGCTCATTCCACCCTGAACTCCACAAGGAAAGGCCTTGCTCAGAAACCCACTTCCACCCCCCACTGCTTCTGTTTTCCTATCAGAGGCTACTTTGAAACCCCCCACGTGGAGGTGAGAAGGTCAAACTGTGGAGAAAGAGGCCAGGCTGGGAACAAGGAGGCAGCAGTGAAGAGTTCTCAGTGAGGACTGAGCATCTCACAAGAGATCAGAGTTAGACTCCTGACTTGCAACCATCTACTCCCAACACAGCAAGAGATGCAGAGATAGACTGGAGGACTCAAACCCCAGAGAGAGAGACACTACAGCAGGTCTGAAGAGAAGGAGTTGAAAGCAAGCTAGGTGGCTTCAGGATCCTCCCTGACGCATTACCCATCTGCCTTGTCATCTTCTACAAAAAAGTCAGAAGATATTGACACTTAAGTCTATTCAAAATCCCCAAAACCGGCCGGGCGGTGGTGGCTCACGCCTTTAATCCCAGCACTTGGGAGGCAGAGGCAGGTGGATTTCTGAGTTCGAGGCCAGCCTGGTCTACAGAGTGAGTTCCAGGACACCCAGGGCTACACAGAGAAACCCTGTCTGGAAAAAACCAAAAAAAAAAAAATCCCCAAAACTGGGCCTGGGTACAGGCCATCCCTACTACTTGGAGGGAGAGGCATATGGGTTCAAAATTCAAGACCTGCCTGGGTTTCAAACTGAGTTCAGAGCCGGGCGGTTGGTGGTGCAGGCCTTTAATCCCAGCACTTGGGAGGCAGAGGCAGGCGGATTTCTGAGTTCGAGGCCAGCCTGGTCTACAGAGTGAGTTCCAGAACAGCCAGGGATATACAGAGAAACACTGTCCCCCCCCCCCCAAAAAAAAGCTATAAATCTCAGTAGCAGACTCTTTTAGCATGTGAAAGGGTATGCTCAATACCCAGCAGCGCGCACACACACACACACACACACACACCCCGACAATGACCTCCTAGAATAACCCTGGCCCACCTCTGTTCCTCACTTCTATAATGAGAAAGCCCACCTGACTTGAATCAAGGCTGAATGGAAGCATAAACAGTGGGCTTCCACATCAGTCCTCAGACACTGAAGAAGAGAAAGCTGCTTCTACGTATTCTGGGAATCAACACCAACCTGAGCTCCCACGTGAAGGGAAAAGGAGGAATTGTTCTCAGAACACAGCTCTGGACTCCAAGAACCACGTCAAGGCCCTAACTCTCACTTCCCAGATCCACACAAAAGCCACTGTACGGGTACAGTGTCATAGGACTGCCAAGAGGCCAAGGTGGGCAGAGTGCAAATTCAAGGCCAGCCTAACCACATGCCGGAGATACATCAAGATAAAGAGAAGAAAAAGCCCACTTGGTGATATGCCTGTAATCCCAGACCTGGGGGGCAGATGTGAGCTCCAGGCCAGGCTGGACTCTGAGACACAGTGAGATCCTGTCTCAAAGAAAGAATGAACACACAAACACACACATGCACACACAGACACGCACACACACAGACACACACACAGACACACAGACACATACACACACACACACAGACACACACACAGACACACACACAGACACATACACAGACACACAGACACACACACACAGACAACACACACAGACACACACACACACACACACAGACACTCACACACACAGACACTCACACACACACACACACACACTGTCCTTCCTCCTCACTCTAAGCAATACCAATGTGCTTAGATGCCTCCCCTGTTCTTCCCAGCCCGTTTACCCAGTGCCTTCTACTTACCGTCCCACAGACTCTGACGTCATGCAGCCGGCCCCACTCATCCTCGTAACTGTCCACCATCATGACACTGTCATCCTCACGGCCCAGCTCAGCGTTGAGGTGCAGCCTCACCTCCTCACCCAGGGAATGCATACCAACTGCTGGGAAGAGCCCATCTGGGGACATGGGCATGATGGTGGAGCCCACCTGCAGCAGAGAGAGAAAGAGGGAGCTACCGACTCACCCACTCTCAAAAGGGCATCCCCAAGATGATGCAACCAGTAATTATCACGTACACATTCACAGACTGAGGCTCAGTAGAGTCTTAAAGATTTGCTAAGTATTCATTCCCTGTAAGACCCAAGGAGCTAGACAGTAAGCCTCAACCTCCAGCCTTGCTGCCAAGTGCCCTGCAAACACAGCCTGAGCGCCACGGCAGCACCAAGGCACACTGCTAAGGCTGCAAAGGGAGCTGACCTCCTGACAATCTTCCGCCAGCAGAGTGGGAAGACAGAAGGCGAGGCAGAGAGTTTTAAGGCTCTCTCTCTCTCTCTCTCACTGCTACAGTCATCTCTGAAGAGAAAAGGGCTCAAGAAGTAAAAGAAAGAAAACAAAAACAAAAACAAAAAAAAACAAAGGACATATCCCCCAAAATATTCAAATCAAACTTCTGGACATTCCACTTAATACAGCCACACCATAATCTTTCCCTTTTCACATTTTAAAAAATGATTTATTGGGGCTGGAGAGATGGCTCAGCGGTTAAGAGCACTGACTACTCTTCCAAAGGTCCTGAGTTCAAATTCCAGCAACCACATGGTGGCTCACAACCACCCATAATGAGATCTGACGCTCTCTTCTGGTGTGTCTGAAGACAGCTACAGTGAGTGTACTTGCATATATCAATAAATAAATCTTAAAAAACAATTTAAAAATAATTTATTTTTATTTCATGTGCATTACTGTTTTGTCTACATGTATGTCTGTGTGAGGGGGTTAGATCCCCTTGGAACTGGAGTTAAAGACACTTGTGACCTGCTAGGAAACATGGGTGCTGGGAACCAAACTTAGGACCTCTGGAAGAATAGCCTAACTGCTGGGCCATCTCTTTTTATATTTTCATTGTTTGAGAATTTCACACATGCGTATAAGGTGCTTTGATCAAATCCACCCCCATTCCCTCTGCTCCAGTTCCTTCCCTCCAGCATCACCACATATCCCTCCTAACTTCACGTGCTCCTTGTTTAATCCCACTGAGTCGACTTTGTGTTGTCTATGTATGCACAGGTATAGTGTGAGTAGGCTCTCAGGGGCTCCATCCCGAAAGAAAACTCTTGATAAAATAGTGCCCCATGTAGCCCAAACTGTACTTGAATTCATTCTGTAGCAATAATGACTTTGAACTTCTGACTCTCCTGAGCACTGCAGCACCCTACGCATGTACGGCTGGAGACTGAATCAGAGCCTCAAGCATGGCGGCTGAGCTTACTGGCTATCGCCTAACTGCGTCCACAAGCCCTCCAGTCACAGGCCTCTGCCCCTGCTGGCTGTAGTCACTGGCGGCTCTAAGTCTATGATCTGGATCATGTCTCAACTGCCCAGGGCAGGGAAGTGTCTAGACAGGATTTAAGAACAAAACCATCAGACTCTTCCTGGTCGTCTCACAAATCCTCAGGCAGGTTCCAACCACTTGAACCCTCCCGGGGTTGCCTACTCACCCGTTTCCCATTTTTGGTGAAGAAGATCTGGGCAGTCTGCACATCAAAGGACACAGGCTCAATTCCACAGCCAATCCGATCTCCAGAGTTGCACTTTGACCCAAACTGGCGCCCCTTGGCTCGGCCGTTGTATAGCCTATGGAGAGAGTGGCACAAGACATAGAAAGAACTATGTATGGTACCTGCTCCTGTTCCTCCCCAGCCCTAACCCACAGCTCCACTCTGAACAGCATCCACCTGTGCCCTGCTATTCACATCACCCTCTCTGCCATCCACACACAGGGTAGCTTATGAAAAACCCCAAGGGAAGTAGAGGAGAAAACCACTCAGAGGCAGCGTACTCTTCATACCCAGACTTCAACCCCACAGCAAAGGACCACTCACTTGCCATCATCAGCATGGTAGGCTACGGAATCAGGCAACCAGCCAGGCTGGTGATCCAAGCTGTAGTACTGAGGGACCAGCCCCACAGCAATGGTGCCCCGGACGCCACTGTCCACGATAGATACCTGAAGGGACAAGAACAGGACACAGTTCACAGGAAGAGAAAGCTGAATAAACTTGTGGAGAAGGACAGGAAAAGTGGGTGACCTAAGTGAGGACAAGAGGGTAGGACCTGACGGGGGAGAACAGGGGAGGCAGGACCCTTTACTGTGGTTACTCAGACAATCATCTTTGAGCTTTAGCTGGGCGTGATGGCTCAAGCCTTTAATGCCAGCATTCAGGAGGCAGAGACAGATGATAGCTCCAAGCCAGCCTGGTCTACACAGAGAGATATAGAGAATTTCAGGCCAATCAGGGCTACATAGTGAGATCCTGTCTCAAAAAAGAGAAAGAAAGAGAGAGAAAGAAAGAAAGGAAAGAAGGAAGGAAGGAAGGAAGGAGAAAGAAAGGACAGAGAAAAGCAAGCCAGCCAACCAGTCAGGTTGTGGTGGTGCTCGCCTTTAATCCCAGCACTTGGGAGGCAGAGGCAGGTGGATTTCTGAGTTCGAGGCCAGCCTAGTCTACAGAGTGAGTTCCAGGACATCCAGGGCTATACAGAGAAACCCTGCCTGGAAAAAAAAAACAAAACAACAACAACAACAAAAAAAGTACATGCTAGAGCTGGCAAGATAGTTCAGCGGGTAAGAACACTGACTACTCTTCCAAAGGTCCTGAGTTCAAATCCCAGCAACCACATGGTGGCTCACAACCATCTGTAATGAGATCTGATGCCCTTTTCTGGTGTGTCTGAAGACAGCAATAGTGTACTTATGTATAATAATAAATAAATCTTTAAAAAAAAAGTACATGCTGATCTAAGTTTGGTTCCCATGACTCACATCAGGTAGTTCACAACCACCTATAACCCCAGCTTCTTGGAGATCTGACACTAATTTCTAGTCCCCATGGGCGCTATAATCACATGCACATACCCATACACAGGCATTTATAATAAATAATAATTAATAATTATTAATAAGTTAAGCACAGAATCAATTCTGGACTTCTATTAGGACAGCAGTGCTTAATCAGTGGGGCATGACCCCTTTGGGGGTCAAACAACCCTTTCACAGTGGTTCCTTAAGACCATTGGGAAACATATATTTACACTAAAATCATAACAGTAGCAAAATTATAGTTATGAAGTGGCAACAATCATAATTTTATGGTTGGGGTCACACACGGTACCTCCTGAACACGTGAGGAATTGTGTTCAGGGTCACAGCATTAGGAAGGCTGAGAACCAGTGTATTAAGGGTTAGGAAAGAGAGGCAAGGGTCAAGGTCTACCTAGGCACAGGGATAGCGGAGCAGAAGCGCGGGAGTAAGGACACTCCAGGGCACCTTTCTCTCAGATCGACAATCATGTTGGCCTGCACCTCCTCCCAAGGCCAGGTCTCAAAGAGAGGAGCTTCATGAATTCACTCTTCATTATCAACCCCATCACTACACCCCAGCCCCCCAATTCTGCCCACCTACTGCTTGATCACCTCAAAATAATTGCTGTCCTTGGTCAGGGGTCGAGACGCCACATAGCAGCCAACTTCACCAGAATTTCCATGGTAACTAAAGGAATATAAGAGAGGTTCTATTAGCAGGCAAGACCAGGTGTTGGGAGGAAGTCCTAATACTAATAACCCCAACTTTGTGAGCGCTACCACAGGGAGCTAGCTCATCAAGGCACACTTTAGGAAATCTGTGCATAGCCAGGCACGGTAGCACTCAGGGGGCAGAGACAGGAGGATCTCTGAGTTTGGGACCAGCCTGGTCTAAAGAGTGAGTTCCAGGATAGCCAGGGCTACAGAGAAACTATGTCTTGAAAAGAAATAGAGGAGGCTGGGTGGTGGTGGCTCATGCCTTTAATCCCAGCAATTGGGAGGCAGAGGCAGGTGGATTTCTGAGTTCGAGGCCAGCCTGGTCTACAGAGTGAGTTCCAGGATAGCCAGGGCTACACAGAGAAACCCTGTCTCGGAAAAAAAAAAAGAAAAGAAAAGAAAAGGAAAAGAAAGAAAAAATCTGCATGTGCATATGCACACACACACAAACACACACAGTACCTTATGTACACTGCTTCTAGCCAGGGTCCAACATACACTAGATCAGTACAGCCTAGTTTCTTCATTTTCAGAAGGAAAAAAATATACAACCTTCCCTCATTGCTTTTTAGGGGTCCCACAGTGTTGTCTAACCTCAATTCTTCTCGTTGCAACTTTGGTCCTTGCCTTCAGCCCTGTCCTCAGTAGAGCTAGAGAACAGCTGATCTCTACCCTCTGTCAAAACCCTCCAGACTGATTCAGTCCCCTGTATTTTAGCTTTCTTCCCCTTAGGCTAAATAATGCTCATTCCTTCTCCCTTTAGATGACAACTGCCTGATGTAGGCAGGAAGAAGTCAGGGAAGGTTCAAGACAAAAAAGATAAAAACACAAAACAAAGGTCTAGAAAGACAGAGTGGGTGATTACCCGACTCCCTTAGGCAGTATTTGCAACTATGCAGTACCTATGATATTACAGAACTGGCACTCCCAGACAGGTCCTGCTGCCTTACAGGAACCCCCCACACACACACCCCTACTTCCGCTGAGCCCAGTCTTTGAAGTGCAAGCTTGAGGGGATACAGGCCACACAGACTGACAGTCATGGCAGAGTCTGGCACCCTCCTATATCTGCCATCCTCCTATATCTGACTTGAGAGTCAGAACAGGGCCTTCCTGGATCCTTTCTTTGCCAGACCGAAAGAGAGAGAGCCGAGATGGCTGAGGTGGTACCTGCCTGTAAACTCAGCTCTAGGGAAGCTGAGGAGAAGGACTGTAAGTCACAGGACAGCCTGGCTGTCTCAAAAACAAAACAAAGGGCCTGGAGAGATGGCTCAGCAGTTAAGAGTATTGATTGCACTTCCAGAGGTCCTGAGTTCAAATCCCAGCAACCACATGGTGGCTCACTACCATCTGTAATGAGATCTGATGCCCTCTTCTGGGGTGTCTGAAGACAGCTACAGTGTACTTATATATAATAAATAAATCTTTAAAAAAAAAAAAAAGAACAAAGGCCAGTGAGAGGGACCAGTGTATAAAAGCACTTGCTGAAGGACCAGAGTTGGATCCCTGGGTCCCACGTGACCTAAGGAGAATCAACCACCTCAGGTTGTCCTTAGACAGCCATTACCCATGCACTAAATAACAAATCAAAACATCAACAACAGTCTGAATGACCCGGTGACAAGGGACAAAAAGGAATGCACAAAGCACTGGGGTGCCCCTCACAGTGGAGTGTAAATGGTCCTCACCCTCCAAACACTCCTTTCCCTCTCTGAGACCCGGAAAAGGACTGACAGGGACAGGGTGGAACCATTTTCCTACGCTCACCTCAAAGTGTCACCATCTACAAGGATGTGCTTGAACCTCTCCTGATATCGGAAGGCCCGGACCTCTCGAATCTCCCGAATCCTCCTTCGCCAGTTCAGAAACCGGTAGTGCAAGTTGAGATCATCCATCTTGTTCATGAGAACAAACCTATGACAAGAGAGATGGCTGAGAAGGAAGTGGGGCTCAGTGCAGAGGACCTCAGCCTGCCCGACCTTGAATGCACGAAGTGCCCCAGACTTGAGGCCCGATGTCCAAATGCATCAAAAACTCCAGGCTCAGCCACTCAGGCAATAGATATTTATTGGGCTTTTTACTGTGTGCCCTGCTATCAGAGCTAGGAACAAAGTTATGAGCAAGGTAGATGAATCTGGATACTTGTTCTCATAGAGTTTCCATTCAAGTGGGCATGGGGGAACACAGCAGATAAAAACACAAATGATCATTTTAACTAGTGGAAGAAAAAAAAAACCCACAGCGATGTAACAAAATAGTGGATAGGGACAGTTTCCAAGGTACTGCCTGTGAACTGAAGAAGATGCAGGTGATGTGACAGTATAACAAAAACCATTCCAGACAGAGGGAACAGTTGAGGCGGAGGGCCATGGGTAGAAGAAAGGTATCATGGCAGAGAAAGACAGCTGGCCAGAGCCGCTGTATGTAGGGAAAGTGAATGAGAACAGGGTAAGGGGAGGAGAGGCTGGAGAGATGGCTCAACGGTTAAGAGCACTGACTGCTCTTCCAGGGGTTCTGAGTTCAATTCCCAGCAACAACATGGTAGCTATAACCATCTGTAATGAGATCTGGTGCCCTCTTCTGGTATGTCTGAAGAGAGTGACAGTGTACTCACATATAAAATAAATAAATAAATTTTAAAAAACAAACAAACAAACAAACAAAGAGTAGAATAAGGTAGCCAGGTGTGGATGCACATGCCTTTAATGCCAACATTCCAGAGGCAGTGGCAGGTGATTATCTATGAGTGAGTATAAGACCAGCCTGGTCTCAAAGCAAATTCCAGAAGATAGCAAGATTTAGACAGAGAAACCCTGTCTCGAAAAACAAAAAGAACAGAGTAAAGCAAGAGACTATCCAGTCAGGACTTTTAAATTTTATTTCAAGGGTAATGAGAAACTTCTAGGGAATTTTAAACAAGAAAAGGTAAGATATTTTTGTTTGTTTTTCGGAGACAGGGTTTCTCTGTGTACCTCTAGCTGTCCTGGAACTTACTGGCCTTGAACTCAGAAACCAGCCTGTCTCTGTCCTGGGTGCTAGGATTAAAAGTGTGTACCACCACCCTGCCTGAAGCCCATACTGTTCAAAGCACTGAGCCTTCTCTTCTGCCATAACCCCAGCACTTTTAGTCCGTGGAGGGAAATGGATTTCTGAGTTTAACAACAGCCTGCTCTACATAGTGTGTGCCAGGATAGACAGGGCTACACAGTGAGGCCCTGTCTCAAGCAAAAGAAAAAATAACTTAGCAGATCTTAACTCCAAGTTGTAACAGAGTTCAGGGGACAACAGCTCCTAAAGCAGCAGCAATACAGGAGAAAAGCATGGGACTCTCTTGGTATTTAGACAGCATGCAAGACCAGTAAATGAATGAATGAATAAAATTTTCCAGAGATCCAAAAGTGAGAAAACAATGAAGAAATATTTTCTTCCTACCTCCCAAACACCTGGCACAGTGCCCTACACACAGTAGGTGCTTAGCAAGCCTGGGCTAAGCTGAGTTCGATTCCAATGTGCACATTGGGACTCTTCTGCAGGAGCTACAGTCCAGCACATGCTCCACAAGAGTAGACACCTGCGGCGCAGCACTAGGATCCCCGAGGGCCCTGGGCCAGGACTCGAACCCAGGTAGATGCCTGAGCCCTAGACTGGAAGGCATCGGACCTTCGAGAACCTGACAGCCTCAGCACCAAGCAGCTGCCGCAGCACGGGGTCCGGGCGCCGCCGCCTCAGCACCGCGGGGTCTCTCAGGTGACACCCGGGGCCACCCGGCCTTAACCTGTCAATGAGGCTACGCCCCGTCGTCACAGGCCCTGGCTGCAATGGGGAGGGTGTGAGGCGGGAGGAACGCCCGTGACCGGAGCCCCTGGCCCCGCCCCGAGCCCGCAGCCGTCGCCCAGGACCCCCGCCTCGAGATCTGCAGAGACCGGGGCCTCCGGGACCCCGCCTCCGATCCCCGCCTACCGGGGCCGCCGCGTCCTCCTCATCCATAGGCCTCTCAGCTCCGCGTTGTAGCTCTTCGGCCGCCGCCACCACACACATCCGGGTCCCCGCCCTTCCTCTGCTCCGTGAGGTCCGCCCCTTACCGCTGAATCTGACCAATCTGCAGTGCTCTGTGAAGACGGGCGCCCTCAGCAGCCAATCGGAAGGCTCGAGAGGTGCGGGGCGCGGCCCGGTGAGCCGGGTACCTAACACTCGGCCGCGTCTGAGGAACCCTGGTGTCGGGAGGGTGGGGGAGGCGACGTGGCGGCCGAGACGCCACCTCGGGCGCTAGGAGCTCAGGGAAGCGGTCGAGGGGCGGCTCCCTTGGGGGGGGGCCGAGGGCGGAGCAGGTCCCTGTGCCGCGCGAGCGTCGCATTTCCAGAGCCAGAAGTGATGCTAAAAGCCTCACTGTAATGTCCTTTTGAGCCACTTAACGGCCTTCGGAAAAACATTCTTAATATTATCTCCTTTTTACCCTTGAGGAGCCAGAGGCCGATCTCCACAGCGGCATCACTCGGCTAGCACCATATGCTTTCTTCTCTCCGGAGCACCACTTTGCACTACGTTCGTTCATTCCAGGACGGACGTTCCAGAACAGGAGAGAACTTCAGATGCAAAAGGCACAGTGGGATGAACCCCGGTGCTGTTTGAGCTTACTAGGAAAGTTAGCTCGGGTCAGAATGTACCGGAAAGGATACTAACCTTTATCATGCACCTCCTATACAGGGTGTGATTGCCCTTGGAAGGAATTGGGATGCTTGGACAACTTCCATGTTTTGCTGCTAAGACTGAACATTCTTTCCAGAAAGACTCATGCTGTGTCAGAAACATAAATGAACATATTTGTGTCTTTCCACATCTAAATTTATTGAGTATCAATACATTTACAAGCGATGTCGACTTCATTGTCTCCAATCTGCCAATTAGGCCGGATTTACGTTGATAATGGGCCCTTACCAAGCACACGTACTTTTACTTTAATATTAATTATTAATTCTTGGGTCACAGGTTACACATCATGTGTGCACTTACGTAGGTTAACAACATGGCTACAAAAGAGTTAAAGAAGCCACAGCATAATTCAAGAGTTCAGAGGCCTCCCTAGAGGCAAGAGCTGATAGATTGCAAAGCCACTGCAGCCAGAGAACAAACCCAGCTGGAGAGCTGCTGGAGATTGCAGCCTGGAATGTAGCCATAGCTGTTGCTTTACAGCCAAGCAGCTGGGGGGTTGAGCAAGGCCTTGGGGCTGAGTCCAGCTTCAGAGGCAAAACGCAAGATTGGATAAGGATGAGCGCGTGGGCGGGTGGTGACCTGAGTAGGTTCCATCAGCCCTGGACCTGAGGTGGGCTGAGGCCCCAGAGACAGTCAGGATTCCTCTGTTGTCCTTTGAGGCACACACAGGGTAATTGGTAGGGACCACTGTCCTCACAGGGTTAGACACCATCTTCATTATGGGGTACATAATGAGCTGAGGGTGTTGCACCATTTCTGGGTCTGATCATGTTTAATACATTCTTGAACCTGATGACACTTAAGTGATCTTAATACACCCACTGACCATATGTTCTCAATCCATTGTATTTGAATACATTTATAGAGTGGTACCTTTCACTTTTTTAATTAACTATTTTAGTGCTTTGCATGCATATATATATATGTATATTATCTCTATATATCTATATATTCTATATAGATATATATAATCTGTGCACCATCTGTGTGAGTTACAGACAGTGAGCTGCCATGTGGATTCATGGGAACTGAACTTGGGTCCTCTAGAAAGAACAGTTAGTGCTCTTACCCGCTGAGCCATCTCTCCCAGGCCACCTTTTCACTTTTAATTATAAGCCTAGAATTCATGCATGGTGCTAGTGGTATGTAAGTGCAGAGTCCCACTCAAAGTAGGAGTCATGCAAGGCAAAGACAGCCACGTTTTACACAATACAGAATAACTTAGAGCAAACGCAGTGTAATCACGATGCTCTCCTATGCAGTGCCTCATTTATTTACTGTGCAATGTCAGGTGTGGCGAAATGCACCTTTTTTGTTAAGTATTTACTTTTCGTTTATTGGAGGTGACATGGCATAAGTGTATAAAGATGAGAGAGCAGCTTCGGGAGTTGGTTCTTTCCTTATACCAGGTGGGTCCCTGGGGTTAAACTCAGATTTGGTAGCTCTGAATCACCTCACCAGATCCAGCACCTCATTTATTTATTTTTCTAAAGATTTATTTATTTATTTTTATGTATATGAGTACACTGTAGCTGTACAGATGGCCGTGAGCCATCATGTGGTTGCTGGAATTGAACTCAGTACCTCTGCTTACTAGGGCCCTACTTGCTCATGCCCAAAGTTTCACTCACTATTATATGTAAGTACTGTAGCTATCTTCAGACACACCAGAAGAGGGCGTCAGATCTCATTACAGATGGTTGTGAGCCACCATGTGGTTGCTGGGATTCGAACTCAGGACCTTCTGAAGAGCAGTCAGTGCTCTTAAATACTGAGCCATCACTCTAGCCCAAGCACCTCATTTATTAAAGTCAACTGTGCATCAGTGTGTCTTGTCTCCTTTAGACCTCGGACGAGTACCATGTTATTCTAACTACAAATCTACAGTGCTGGGCAGGCAGAGGACTAGTTCCATGTTATGCTAACTAAATACTTCTCTACAGTGCTGGGCATGCAGAGGACTAGGGCTGTAGCTCAGTTGGTAGAGTACTTATCAGGCATGGGCAAGGTCTTAGGTTCATTTTCCATACTGACAAAAAAGAAAAAAAAGTTAATTATAGCAGTTAGGGCTGTAGCATACTAGAATGCTTTTACCCAGCAAGTTCAAACTCAAGGCTCTGAGTTCAATTCCCAACATAGAAGAAGAAAAAAAAAACAAAAACAAAAACAAAAAACACGAGACAGTCCTTACTGGGTAGCTTTGGCTGCCTGGAACTCACTATGCAAACCAGGATGACTTCAAACAAAGATCTGTCTGCCTTTGCCTTCCAAGGGCTGAAATTGAAGGTACAAGCCATCCTCCTTAAAATGTTCACTACCTCTACAGAGATCCCTCCTGAGATTAGCTAGGCCACCTCCTGCTTCAGCTGTGCGTAATAAACCAGCATGGTGATTCAGCTGTAGATGGTAATCACACTAAATTTCCAGTTGCTGGTCCATTTCAGAAGAGCCCATCACCCACCTGAGCCCAGCTTTTTTGTGAGTGCCTGCTGTCTCCTCCTCCTTTCCCACCTCCCCAGTCCGCAGGTCAGTCTCCTCAAAGCCAGCAGGTTGAGGCAGGTGGGGATAAGAGCTCAGCACTCTTTAAAGGCTGTGGAGACTGGTTACGGAATGGAGCAGAGAAGCTTTCCCCAGAGGACATTAAAATCAAGTTCTCGGCCCTCAGGAATAGTTGTAGTCCATATGGGTTAATGACTCCATCCTTGCTCCGTAGAACACTTCTAATTCATGAGAAAAGAGGGTTAAGTGCTGGAGGGTAGGGAGGAATGATGTGAAAGGGTGTCCTCTGGACATGGGGTGGTTTGCCTGTTCCATTCGTGAACTCACAGTAGCTATAGCCACCTGAACAAGATGAAGTCAGTACGACCAGTCAGTGCCAGGAGATAGCACTCATTGGACTCAAAGAAAAGAAGGAAAAAAGGAGAGGCTAAGAAGGTGGGAGAGGGGATTTCTTGAGGTATCTAGGAGGAGTAACAGGGGGAAGTTAGGGGCAGGTGTGATCAATGTCAAATACATATTGAATAAAATTGTCAAAAAGTAACTGGGCTCAGTGGTTAAGAACACCTGATGTTTTTACAGAGCACCCGGGTTCTATGCCCAGCACCCACCTGGTGATTGACAATGACCCATAACTCCAGTTCCAAGCAGATATGAGATGCCTTCTTCTGACCTCTGCAGGCACACAGTACACAGACTTACATGCAGTCAAAACACTTACACATAAAACAAATTAAAAGCTGGGCGGTGGTGGCGCACGCTTTTAGTCCCAGCACTTGGGAGGCAGAGGCAGGTGGTTTTCTGAGTTCGAGGCCAGCCTGGTCTACAGAGTGAGTTCTAGGACAGCCAGGGCTACACAGAGAAACCCTGTCTTGAAAAACAAAACAAACAAAAAACAAAAACAAAACAAAAACAAATCAAAAAATGTTTTTAAAAAAGGATGAAAAAAATACCTATGTTTCCAAAAGGAGTTTGAAGATGGCTTCTGGGTCATTCATCACAAACCCTGATTCCTGAGGACAACGAACATGTTGGGAGAAGGAGAAAGAGGGGCCAGATCCTTGACCCCTTTTGATATGGGCTCATATTCTCACTTAGGGCCTCGTGAACGCCCTGGCCCCCAGACAGGTGAAGCAGCCATGCTCTCACCTATAGTTCTCTCTGCCCACAGCATGCATGGGTGCTAACCCTAACCCCCTAACTCACACACACACACAGAGAGAGAGAGAGAGAGAGAGGAACATTTAGCTGCATAAACAGCAGTTTTGAGGTAAAGCATAAGAATTGATTATAGCATTCGGCTGGCCTAATAAAATTTGTATTTTAATAAAATAAATAAAACATTTGTTTTGGTTTGGCTTGTTCTATTTCTTAAAATAGGGTTTCTCTGTATAGTCTTGGCTGTCCTAGAACTCGATCTGTAGACCAGGCTGACCTTGAACTCACAGAGATCCGCTTGCCTCTACCTCCCAAGTGCTGGGATTAAAAGTGTGTCTCACTAGCACTTGGCTAAATTTTTTTTTAAGAAAAGAGAAAATAAATAAAATATTGGCATAATCATGATAGTGACCGTGTTGTGGGTCCCAAAAGTCCCCTTGTGGTCCTTTATAATCCCTCCCATCCATCCCCAAGCCCCTTCTCAGGATACCAGTCATCTGCCTAGAAACATATTATGCTTATGTATTCATTCATTTTGTGTGTGTTTATATGTGTGTGTGCATATGCACATACACAAATGCATCATGGAACATGTATGGAGGTCAGGGGACAACATTCGGGGAGTCAGATACACTCCTTCAAACACTGGGTCCCAGGGTAGAACACAGTCATTAGGGTGTGCAGCGAAAACTTCACCCACTAAACTATCTCAGTGGGCCTGCATTTTATTTTCTAGAATTGTATATAAGAGAAACGAAACACTAAATATTATTTTTGGTGGGCTGTGCCTGCCTTCTTTCACTCAGCACAAACTGTTTTGAGATTTATTCATGTTGTACAAGTCTTTGTATTAACTCAAACAGTTTCAGTCACACTAAAAAAGAGATAACAAATCAGTTTAAGCAAAGGAAAAAGGGTCCAGAAGATGGATCAGTGGGTTCAAGTACTTGCAGCCAAGCCTGTTGATCTGAGTTTGACTCCTGGAACCCACATGGTGGAAGGAGAGAACTAAATAAACGTAACTGCTTAAATATTTTAAAACTGTTTGTGTATTTATTTGTTTTGTGTGTATGACTGGTTTGTCTACATGTGTGTGCCGCAGGTATGCCTGATGCCGTTGGAAACCGTGGGGCTGGAGTCACTCTAAGGTTTAATTTGGCAGCCCGTTATGGCAGGGAGGGTTTGGCACCAGGAGCAGCTCTAGTGACAGGTGTGTGAGACAGCGTTTCTCATATCTCAGATGGCATCTCTAGGTGCCACGCCTACTCGTCTACTCCAGTTAAATCCAAAATATCGTGGGTAAAAGCCTGATTAGGATTAGAGGCAATAAGGATCCAAAAGGAGTTCTGTGCCTCCTGGATATTCAGACAGTCGCTGGTATCTCCTAACTCAGACGTGTTCCAGATTAGTCTTTTCAATCGTCAACACGCCCTTATATTTAGGCATAAAGATACTCCAAGAAATGATTCGTAAATGGCTAAGACTGGGCATTGTTTCCTGGCCAGCACAACATTTCCAACCTATCCTAGTTTAATACCAAGCTGCCCCTAGCTTGGAATTTCTCTCAAGGAATCTGCCTTGCAAGACAGGTTTTCCTCATAGCTAGTGACAGAGGTCAGGCACCATTGCTTACTGTTAACATAGTTAAAATTCTCAGGGCAGCCCCACAATAGTTAGAACTGTTTTACATACTAGAGAATAATCTAAGGGCTTCCCTTACTTAAGGACATTAGCTAGAAGTGTTAGGTCAGAACCTCCCAGTCATTGCCTCCAGCAGAACCAGAGAATTAGCATAGGAATACCAAATTAGCCCCAGCAGGGAGGGGCACCATTGCTCTTCTGCCAGCTTCACAACTGGATAGCTGATCTTGGTCAGTAAGATCACTGACCTTGATGTAACGGTCACCTGCCTATGTGACTCTTGTCATCTGCCCTGCTTTCTGTATGCCATATAAGCCTGCTTTTCACTTGATGCAGGAGGACTTGGACTTGCACTGGAGGACTCACACTAGGACTCACATTAGAACTCGCACTAGGACTTGCACTGGTGCTCAGACTAGAACCAGAACTTAGATGAGTTAGGACTCAGACTCATGCAGTCCACAGTCCCCTGGGCCCAGAGCGCTTGGACCTGGGGGATGCAACACCAGTCCAGAGAAGATATCTGCTGCTTTAGACCCAGTGTGTTTTAGATGGCCTCAAATGTACCTTAACTGCTGAGCTGCCAGATTTACAATTTCTCTTTTGCAATGACTGTAAAAGTCTGATGCCATTTTTAAGAAATACATCAGGTCCTTTACTTCATGTGTCGTCTCTGCCATCATTTCTTCACCTATGCCTTGTTAACCTAACTAGGACCCTGTTTCTTCTGCGGGTTGAGGGAGGCCCAGATCAGCCGGCCTGTGGCATCTAGGAACCGTGCCTGCCTAGTAACCTACTCCTAATAGGTATGTCCAAAAGGTTCTTCAACCTCCCTCACCCTCCCACAACCTGGGGATCAAGTGTTCAAACACTCAAGTATATGGAAGACACTTCACATTCAAACTATAACATGGAAGGCATGCAAAGCACTTAAAAAAAAAAAATCAATCCAAGGCTGGAGAGATGCTCAGTGCATAAGAGCACTGGCTACTCTTCCAAAGGACCCAGACTGAATTCCCATCACTGCTCAGTGCCTAAGAGCACTGGCTGCTCTTCCGGAGGACCCAGACTGAATTTCCATCACCCACATAGCAGATCACAATCAACTATAACTCCAGTTTCAGGGGATCTGATGCCCTCTCTGGCTAGAAGGGACACTAGGCATGTGCATGGTCACAAACACACATGTGGGCACTCACACATACATACAAAATAAGTAAATAATTATAATTAAATATTATATAATTAAATAATTACAATTTAAATTTCTAGCCCATATCCAGATGAGGAACAAATTTCCTAACTAGAACACAAATCATTTCTTTTGAATTTCCTTTTTTTAAAAGATTTATTTATTTTATGTGTATGAGTACACTGTAGCTGTATAGATGGTTGTTGCTGCCACCATGTGGTTGCTGGGAATTGAACTCAGGACCTCTGCTCACTCCGGCCCAAAGACTTATTATTATATGTAAGCACACTGTAGCTGCCTTCAGACCCCAGAAGAGGGCGTCAGATCTCATTACGGGTGGTTGTGAGCCACCATGTGGTTGTTGGGATTTGAACTCAGGACCTTTGGAAGAGCAGTCAGTGCTCTTACCCGCTGAGCCATCTCTCCAGCCCATCCTTTTGCACTTCTGTCTGACAGTTTCTATTCACAACAGTTTTTTCCTCACCCCTGCAATATGTTTATGTTATAAAAGTTTAATACAATTAGATTAATTTGTCACGTGGTACATTCCAGAATACGCTAGCATCCCCTTCAGTCCTGGGGCTCAAGCCCGGGGCCTTGTACATGGTAGGCAAGAGCCTTTTCACTGAGCTTCATCCCGAGCTGAGTTTTTAAACTGTTTATTGTGTATTGATGAGTGTGGTTACCATAATGCAAAACCTAAAAGAATTATTTTGAATATCTTCATCCTAAGGAAGCAGTAAATGTTTGAAGAGATATCTTTAGCCAAATAGCACAAAGTGTTCATGTAACAAATCTCACACGCCACTCCATTGGTATATACAGCATGTTAATCAGTTAAATAAACTTGTTTAAGTATGCAATGGGTGAACAAATATCAATGCTAGACTCTCTGGGAGCACGAATCCTCTCTTTTCTGTCGACAGCTCCCAGTTACAGCCACATAAATAAGTCATCTGTATCTGTATCTAATCATTACATCCAAAAAATAATTGCATTTGCTTTACTCATTTAATTACACAAAAGGGAGGCTCCAGACCCCCCCCACACACACACTACTTTTCGTTCACTTGCCATTTCTAACTCCAAAGGACTTGACTCTGCTCTAGTCTGTCTGTCACTCTTTCTTTTTCTTTCTTTCTTTCTTTCTTTCTTTCTTTCTTTCTTTCTTTCTTTCTCTCTCTCTCTCTTTCTTTCAAGTACACTATAGCTGTCTTCATACACACCAGAACAGGGTATTGGATCCCTCGTTACAGACGAGGATCTGTGAGCCACCATGTGGTTGCTGAGAATTGAACTCAGGACCTCTGGAAAGAGCAGTGAGTGCTGTTAATCTCTGAGCCATCTCTCCAGTACTGCTCTAGTCTTTTAAAAATGCTGTGCTCTGTTCTCAGCTCTCCTCTCTCAGGTGTTCCCAAGACACTAGAAATCTAGAACATGTTAAGCACACACATGCCTATGCATATGCACTTGCCTGGTCCCCCTATCTTTCAACACAAGCATGTATCCTCTTCCTTGGACTCCCCACCTACATTCCCTTTCAGCCCTGCCCACCATCTCCCCTGACATCATTAAAAAGCCCTGTTCTTTGGAGATCCCCTTTGATTTATTCTGAGAGGGGAGGCAGGTTTCCCTCTTCTGTTAACCTCTGGTCACACTCCAAGTCTTACAGCCTTTACACTTGGAGGTGAAAAAGAAGAAATGGACCAGTTGATGGTCTGGGTGAGCTGAGAGACCCCCTGGGGCAGGCTGGCTTAGAGGTATAGAGAGCCATCCCAGAGCTTCAGGAAGGATAATGCCACCTCCAGAGCCTTTCATCAGGTTACCTGTTCTCCCATCAACAAGGTGATATTTATTTAGACTTGATCTCAAACTCTTCACATGGGTTTAAAGATGGAGGGACCAGAGATTAGGAAAGAGGATGTCCTCAAATCCTGCCACGCACACTTGCGTGATGGCGGTATTTGAGGTGAAAACTTCAAGGAAAGTCAGCCTCCTGC
>NW_022196893.1:33579004-33582090 GCF_008632895.1 Mastomys coucha
GTGTAGTCTGTTTGTCAAAGCCTTATCCCGTGTCCACCTGGCCAGAATCCCTCGTCCCGCGGAACAGGAACCCCGCGAGAAACCCCCGGTCCGTGGTAAAATCCTTTACAATCTTACTAGAAATGTAAGACACAGAGAGAGGGGGAGGGGGAGAGGGAGAGAGTGAACATAAGGCCAGATGTGGTGGTGGCACAGCCTTTAATTCCAGCACTTCTGAGGCAGAGGCAGATGGATCTCTGTCTGGTCCAGGTCAGTCTAGTGGACATAATGAGTTTGAGGCCAGCCAGAGCTAGATAATACATAGTGAGACCCCAGAGAGGTGGGAGAGCCCAGCTTGGTCTACATAGGGAGTTACAGGACAGACAAGACTGTATAGTAAGACCCTGTATCATTCATAAAAAAATAAATAAACCAAAATAATAAAAATAATATAATTTAGCCAGACAGTGGTGGTACATGCCTGTAACCCCAGCACTCAGGAGGCCGAGGCAGGTGTATCTCTGAGTTTGAGACCAGTTTTGTCTACAGAGTTCCAGGATAGCCAGGGATACACAGAGAAACCTTGTCTTAAAAGGAAGTATAGAAGAAGAGGAGGAGGAGGAGGAAGTGGGAGAGAAGGAAGAGGAGGAGAGTTTTAAAAGATACATTCAACATATAAAATGTCCACAGCAAGGCAAGAGGTGGCAGAATGCAGGGGGCTGGAGAGATGGCTCAGTGTTAAGTGCATGGACTGCTCTTCCAGAGGTCCTGAGTTCAATTCCCAGCAACCACATGGTGGCTCACAACCATCTGTAATGGGACCTGATGCCCTTTTCTGGTGTGTCTGAAAACAGCTACAGTGTACTCATATACATAAAATAAATAAATAAAATCTTAAAAAAAGAAAAAAAAAGTGGCAGAATCCAGAAAGGGTTTAGTTCTCCACAGAGTCGAGCTTCGAAAGCCTGGAGACCTGAAAAGAAATTACCTCTGAAAAAACTGTTACGCCTCACCTTCACTTGCCTTACTTCAGTTCAAGCACTAAGATGAGAAACTGCCAAAGGTTCTGGGGAAAGTGACCCGACAGCTGGATCGATGTGTAATTACAGGGCTCCACCCTTAAGAATGCCAAAAGAGCCAGGCAGTGGTGGCGCATGCCTTTAATCCCAGCACTTGGGAGGCAGAGGCAGGCGGATTTCTGAGTTTGAGGCCAGCCTGGTCTACAGAGTGAGTTCCAGGACAGCCAGGGCTATACACAGAAACCTTGTCTTGAAGAAGAAAAAAAAAAAAAAAGAATACCACAAGAGAGCTGAGCTCTGTGGTGAGGAGGTATGTATGGAGTACCTCCCAAAGGCTTTTGAGGAAGAGACCATTATTCAACCAGGAAATCACCTTAGCCCAACAGGTTTGAAGGATGTGGAAGACCAGTTGGCAGAAAAATAGGCTGGACACCCATTCTCTACGGTTATCACCACAGGCCTACTGCAGACCTACATTTTCTCACAGGACTTCCTCTCTGAGCTGTCCTGGATCAGGTATGCAGCCTTCTTGTGAACCTTAAACCTGAAAATAACTCAGGCAGCCCTCTCCCTCTACCCCGAGTTACCAAAAGAAGCTCATGCCTGAGGCCTGAGGATGCCATGGGTGCACAGCGCGTGTGAGATTCAAGCCTCAGCAATGAGAGTGGCCGGTGACACAAGTTCATACCAAGTTTATGGACAAACCTACATCATAGCCCAAGGCTAACCTACCAAAGCCTTGGCACCAGCAAAGAAGCTCATGAAGACTCTCACACCACAGCCCAAGCGCCTGCCTCACCATGTGTCCACATCTCTGCTCTGGGTACCAAGGCATCCCAAAAGAAAGAAAAGCAGAACCCAAGGACCTCTGTCTGCAAGGAGGCGTGTGCCCAGGCAGGAATGGCATGAATCTCTGGGCATTCAGAGTGGAAAGATGGGGAAAGAGAAAGTGTACTGCTGGGATAAGTGCAGCCCTGCTTAGCCTGCAGACAGGGACCAAGAGCTAGGGGTGGGATGGGGGCCAAGAACCACAGGGAGGCATATTCAGGAGAGGCTAACAGGACGTTGGGCTGGACAAGCAGCTGATGTGCCTGTTTCACTTACCAAAGCAAACCTGGCCTCCAGATTCCTTCTCCCAGCATCCCTCTGTCCATACCTATTCCAAGGGCATGACTGGCATACCCAGCCCTCTACTCTGAACTTTCCAGCCCAGAGGCTGGGTTTCCTCTCCCCAAGAAATTCTATCCCTGTCTGTCTCTGTCTCTGTCTCTCTGTGTGTCTCTGTGTTTCTGTCTCTGTGTTTCTCTGTGTGTCTCTGTCTCTGTGTGTCTCAGTGTGTCTCTCTCTGTGTCTCTGTCTCTGTGTCTCTCTGTCTCTGCGTGTCTCTCTGTGTCTCTGCCTCTCTGTGTCTCTGTCTCTGTGTCTCTCTCTGTCTGTTTCTGTCTATGTGTGTCTCTCTGTGTCTCTGTCTCTGTGTGTCTCTCTCTGTGTCTCTGTCTCTGTGTGTCTCTGTCTCTGTGTCTCTGTCTCTGTGTGTCTCTGTCTCTCTGTGTCTGATTCTCTCTCCCTCTCTCTCTCTCTCTCTCTTTCTCTCTCTCTCTCTCTCTCTCTCTCTGCATCTCTTGCTTCTTTTCCTGCTCACAGCTTTCTCTCTTTTTCTTCCCCCTCCCCTCTGTCTCCCTCTGCCTCTGCTGGGTGACTTCACTAACCCCCTCCTCTCCTGTGTGGTCAGTGAACTCTCCCAGGAGCTGCCCCCAATAAACCTGCTCTTATACTTTAATTTTGCTTGAATTGGCTCATTTCATCGGCCAAGAATACTTACCACATGAGTTCATAAAAAAGACGCCAGCTAGATACATGTGCAGTGAAAAAAGTAAATAAATAATAGGGGTAAGAGTTTGGATGGGAACAACCCTCTCCAATCTAGGGTCAGAACATAGAGAGGAGGCTCCATGGCCTTGGTGGAAGATAACAGTCACTTTTTCCTGCCTGTTCAATCAGCATCCGTATCTCATGGCAACGGGAAAAACATAGCTTTCTAAACTCTGCTAAATCCTAAAATCTCAGAGAAGCCATGGGCAGGTTTTT
>NW_022196893.1:33582100-33622133 GCF_008632895.1 Mastomys coucha
TCAAAGCTCAGGAAGCTGGTGCTGACATTCTTGCTCAGGGGCCCAGAATTTAAACTTAGTCACTGTCCGGAGCCCTTGTTTTAGGAAAGAATGAGATTGTTGTTGCATAACTCAGAATTGAGCGGGCGCGTAGTCCAATGTAGCAATCCCACTTGTTTCTTGAGAGCTGCGGGAGTGCTGGGGACCTACTCACCCCTGCCTAGGGCTCAGCAGGCACACCCCTTTGGATGGGCAGAACTGGAGCAGCCAACTAGTGGAGGCAAATGTGCAATCTGGTGCTGAAATTCTCCGACCAGTTCCTTCCCAAATCCCGTGGGCACAGATCAGTCAAAGAAATCCAGAAGACCTAAACTGTAGAAAGGAGACAGGCTTTAGAAAAGGAGTAATGGAGGGAGGGACAAGCTAATCTAAAGTACAGAGATGAGGGTGAGGCCTAATCTGTGGCCAGACCACTGCCCCTAAATGCATCTAGAATATGGTCCCCTACTTTTACCGCTGCCCCCAGTTCAGCTCCGGGGTCTCCGAGGGTTCCTACGTTTTTTTTTCAAGACAGGGTTTCTCTGTATAGCCCTGGAACTCACTGTGTAGACCAGGCTGGCCTCGAACTCAGAAATCTGCCTGCCTCTGCCTCCCAAGTGCTGGGATTAAAGGTATGTGCCACCACTGCCCAGCTCCTACGTTTACTCAAGGTGTATTCTTCATAAAGCAGTCTTCATTCTACCCCCGGCAACCCCAGCCTTTTCTAATATTGTCCTAAGGCTAGATCTTCTTGTTTTTTTATGGTTTTGTTTTTCACAGACACAAGCCAGGAGTCTTTATTTTACCTTCCCCATTTACCATCCCTGTCTCCTCTCTCTGAGTCTGTTTCTTGCCCTCTGTAAGAGCCTCTACCAAGACGCCTGGCATCTTTCCTAGCGTTTATCCACATCTCTTTCACGATGCACCGCTCCCCCCACTCTCACTCCCATACTATCCCTTCTCGGGTCACCTTTACCTACTCCCATCTTCTCAGCTGCAGGAGTACCTACATAACTCGTGCTAACTGGATTTCAGGGTTTACCTTCACTATCCTCCCCTTTCCTCCTCCCTACTCCACACTCCCTTTAGCCAGATGTACAGCTCCCAAATTCCGGGCGAGATTCCCAGGAACAAAGCAAGAAAAAAACATCAGAACAATTTGGGAAGTAAACAACGGCGGAGAAGGAGGGAGGGAAAAGCCGGGTGGACCCAGGTGGGTGGCCCTCCAGTTCACTCAGTTAAAGGACTGCCCCTGCCTTCTTCCCCTCCCTCTTCACCTGGCTTTTAAGGGGCCGGGCCCAGACCTCTGCTTCTTAAAGAGGAGCAGCGGCCTCAGCAGCTGCACTAGACTCTCTGGAAGGAGTGCACAGGGCAAAAACTCTGACCATGACCTGGGACAGGCTGCCCATGCAGCCGCTGCTGATGTTGCTAATACTGTTGTTCGCTGCGGGCTCAGGGTCCGCATTAGCGGGGTGCCCCGGCTGCGGGCCAGGGGTGCAGACTGGCTGTCGCGGAGGCTGCGTGGAGGAGGAAGACGCAGGGTCGCCGGCAGACGGCTGTACAGAAGCCGGAGGCTGTCTTAGGAGAGAGGGGCAACCGTGCGGGGTCTACATCCCTAAGTGCGCCCCAGGACTGCAGTGCCAACCCCGAGAGAACGAAGAGACACCTTTGCGGGCGCTGCTGATCGGCCAGGGCCGCTGTCAACGCGCCAGAGGGCCATCGGGTGAGTCCATGTCTCCTCCCGCCTCCCACCTGCTCACCTGAGATAGGAGAAGCTAGTCTCTCCTGGTGGGAATCTGGACAGAGGCAGCAGATGCAGGTGGGCAGCCTCTTCAAGCCTTTGGGACCAGCCCATTGGTTCCTCCTGGGCCTTGAGTGGAACGCGAAGTGGAAACATTAAGGGACATCGATGAGGCTGCTAGGGGCAGCTTAGAGTAAGGAAGAGAGATGTTTGGGCTCTCCGCTGCTCTCCCTTTCCCTATTTATTTTCTTCTGAGGGAAAGAGGTGTATGTAGGAGGATGGAGGGTTTGAGTTTTAGGTTTCCTATGTACCCTGCAGGACTAGCGCCATCGCTATTGAGGCCCACGCTGGAGACAGGACCTAGATTCCTAATGAAAGAGGAAGAAAGGGAACCCCAGACTTTAGTTCCACACACTAAGAAATGTCTCCTGCTCCTCTTTCAGTGCCACTATGAAGTAGGTACAGAGGGCAGTGGTCACTGGGGGAAGCGGGCATTGGGGCAGTGGGCACCTCAGGCAGTGGACACCCAGGAGGTGGACAGGCCCTGGCAGGCCTGGGGAGGGCTGAAGAAGTGGGAAGAGAAGGAATCTGCCAAATCAGACTTATGATTTAAACCTGGTAGGAACTGGATGCCCTCCTGCCCCACCCTACCCCAGGGTTGAACACAGAAAACTGAGTCATTGGGTGGGTGGGACCAGAGTGAGTCAGCACCCCAAAGATGGGGATGAAGAGCAACTGGAGATGGAAGATAGCAAGTCCCTGGTTTTTCCATAGAAAGGGATGAGAAATGAATTTGGATCACTTGGCAGTGCAGGCCTATCATTCCAGCACTTGGAGTGGAGGCGGGCAGGTCAGCTCAGCATCATCCTTGCCTACATAATTTCAGGCCAGCATACACACACACAGAGGCATGCACAAGCATGCACACATGAATATATACACAAGAACATATGCATCCATGCATGCATGCACACATGCACACACATACACACATGCATATACACACCCCTCACACGTGCATTTGCACACATGCATGCACATACACATACATGTACATGCACATGCATATATACACACAAGCACACACATACAAGCATGCACACATGCACACACACACACACACACACACACACACTGGAGTGAGGAGTTGAAGCTCCAAGTTCTAGTGTCAGAGCCCGGGGTTCTAGGGCTCCTCTGAGAAGGTGTGTTTTGGTTGGAGAAGGCAGTTTGAAGCATCATCTCAGTTTGGCACTTAATGCAGGGAGTGAGGGACAAGATCTGAGGAAGATGTGGTACCCAGACAGACAACAGGGTTGACACTGCAGAGGGAATGGAGTAAAAAATGTATGCGAGCTTATCTTTTGGCATGTTGCATCATCCCAGCTTTTTCCTGGCCCTGGCTTACTTGCATCCTGAGGTTTCCCCAGGACCCCCAGAATCTCTCCAGAGCCAAGTGCACTCTGCAGGTTGGAAACCTCTCATTTCCTGCCCACCTCTGCAGCCTTCAATGCGTCCTGGTTGAATCCAAGCGTTCCTGGACCACTAGGGTTGAGCTGGGACAAAAAGGAAGAGGTCCCTATGTAAGGTCCTCAAAGTAACAACATCTTGGGGCTAGGAGGGGTGGACTGACTCACTGAGGGGTCACAACAGGGACAAACATTCTACTGGATCTTTATTGACACCCCCCCCCCCCACACACACACACCACACACTATACAAGCCACTTTCTTTTGCCCATCTTCCTGGGCTGGTGTGCCCTCTTCTGGCCTCTAGTGGAATAGGCAGGTCTTTTCAAAGGAAGCATGAAGGCTAGAAATATCTAACACTACTTTGTATTCATGGGATTTTAGGGAGAGGTGTGCAGCAGGGGAGGGGAGGGGAGACGGGGTTTCTCTGTGTATCCCTGGTTATCCTGGAACTCACTCTGTATACCAGGCTGTATTTAAACTCACCGAATCTGCCTGTCTCTGCCTCCTGAGTGCTGGGATTAAAGGCATACGCCACCACTGCCCAGCTAGGATTTTATTTTTATTTCACATGTGTGGGTGTTATGGCTGTATGTGTATCTGTATGTGTATGTCTGTGTACCATGTGGTTACCAGAAATGGGGTTAAATTCCCAGTAACTAGAGTCACAAACAGTTGCTGTGAGACACTGTGAGGGTTCTGAGGAATCAAACTCTGGTTCCCTGGAAGTATAGCCAGTGCTCTTAACTCCTGAGCCATCTTTTCAGCTCCTGTTGGCTAGACTAGACTGGCATTGAGCCTGTGGCAATCCTTTTACCTAGGCCTCCCAAGTGCTGGGATTATAGGCACACACCAACATACCCAATGGTATAGTTTGTTAGAGGAAGAAATTGGAGTTAGGGTAAAGCCAGGAGAAACGGAATCCTTCAGTCCCTCTCACTTTTACTGGTAGACGTGGACCTAGGCTCCTGGGCTGCTGGTCTCAGCTCTGACTGATCTCTGATTTCCCCTCCCATTCTTCCTATGGCCACAGAGGAGACCACAAAGGAGAGCAAACCCCACGGAGGTGCCTCCCGCTCACGTGACTCGAGCCACAGAGACCGGCAGAAGAATCCACGGACCTCCGCCGCCCCTATAAGGCCCAATCCTGTTCAAGATAGTGAGATGGTGTGTGAAGGGATGGTAGGGGAGACAGAGGGCTGGAGATTTCCACTGGAGACCTTACCATGGACTCCAGGAAGTCTGGACCAGGCAGGCTCCTAGAATCCTGAGTACCACCCTCATTCACTCCTGTCCTTCTCCAGGGCCCCTGCCGCAGACACTTGGATTCAGTACTGCAGCAGCTCCAGACTGAGGTCTTTCGAGGCGGAGCTCGCGGGCTCTATGTGCCAAACTGTGACCTCAGGGGCTTCTATCGAAAGCAGCAGGTGAGAAGAGGCTGCCTGTCCTTTGTGCAAGCTCCCTGCCCGGGAGTGAGGAAGGGTACTTGATTCAAAGCTGTAAGAAGGGTGCTGGCTCTGCTGGAGCATGTCTCCAAAAACAACAGCCAGGTGGTGGAGAAAGGCAGGTGGGTCTCTGTGAGTTTGAGGCCAGCATGGTCTACATAGTAAGTTCCAGGACAGCCAGAGCTACACAGAGAAACCCAGGCAGTGGTGGCACATGCCTTTAATCCCAGCACTTGGGAGGCAGAGGCAGATGGATTTCTGAGTTTGAGGCCAGCCTGGTCTACAGAGTGAGTTCCAGGATAGTCAGGGCTATACAGAGAAAAATTGTTTCAAAAAAAGAAAGAAAGAAAGAAGGAAGAAAGATCAAAAGCAACCAAACAGCAACCAAAAAAGGACACACACACACGCGCACGCAACTATTTCTTCTAATTTTAAGACCCACATAGACATGAAATGCATCAGGAAGATTGTAAGTTTAAGGCCTGACTGGCCTACAAATGAAGGGCTGGTAGGAAGACAGAGGACTGGAGATTTCCACAGGAGATCTTTCCTTGGACTTAAGGAAGCCTGGGCCAGACAGGCTCCTAGAATTCTGAGTGAGTTCAAGTCCAGCCTGGGAAACTTCATGAGCCTCTGTCTCAAAACAAAAAGCAAAATGAAAAGAAGTTTATAGCTCATTGGCAAAGCTCTGCTTAGCAGTGCCTTGGGCTCAGTCTCTAGTATGATCTGAAAGAAGAACAAAGGCCAGCTATTGCAATGAAAAACTTAAACTCTCCTCTAGAGTAAGGCCTTGCAGTGGCCTCAAACAGGAGCCCTGGGAACCACCGGGAGGCATCTGAGCACTGACTGGCAGAGCCCTTTCTTCTTTTTCTGATGCAGTAGGTCTGGGCTAGCCTGCAAACACAAGTTTTTAACATAAGCGATGTTGGGCTCTTGACTGAAACTGCATTTTGAAAGCTATTGCTCTGGTCTAGCAGAGTGGGCTCTATTTAGTAGGTAAACTCACTAAGAGCTCTCAGATGTTTCTCCTGCTCAAAACCCTGGGCCTCACCCTGACCTGTACCTCTCTCCCCAGTGTCGTTCCTCACAGGGGAATCGCCGTGGTCCTTGCTGGTGTGTGGATCCGATGGGCCAGCCTTTGCCAGTGTCTCCAGATGGCCAAGGAAGTTCTCAGTGCTCTGCCAGGAGCAGTGGGTGAAGCCTTAGTGGGATCCTCCAGGACACCGGCAGGAGCACAGGGCTGTCATCTGAGTTATATGTGAAGTGATGAATAACTCTGTGCCCCAAGATCCACCACCTTCAGGCTCTGCCCATTGTCCCTGTCACCCTTGGGCCTTTACACAGCTGTTTAGAAGATTGTGTACTAATAAAGTTGCCTTGGTGGGGTCTCCGGCTTATGTCTGTGTGTCTGTCCCGTACAGCTCTAGAACTGCGTGCTCACTTCCTCCCATTGCTTATAGCACTTCAGCCGTCACCGTAGAGCACAGCCAGTCTCTTCCATTGTCCTTGGAATTCAGTAAATGGCCACTATCACAGGCAGCAAGCCCTTTATCCTCGCCCGGACACCCACCTACAGCTCCCTTGTGGGACCGACTGAGATCCTGGCCTCTGTCTGAGATCACTGTGATTATAACCTTGTTTCTATTACTGAACTTTGGACTGATGGAGGAGAAGGATTAATGGTTAATCCCCAGCAAGAATTTGCCAAAGTGGAACTCCCAAAGCACTCACCTGCCCTACTGACTACCAGAAAGGAAGGAGTGTGCTCAGGTCTATATGGCTTCTCCAGACTACCTTATTTGTACTAGCAATCGCCTGGTGATTGGCCCCCCTCCCTCTTTTCCCCCAGAAGAAGCTTAAAAAATTTGGTCCACTTACCTGAAGTTACATAGGTAGGGAATAACACAGGTCAGGTAGTTAAGGCAACCCCTGGCACTATTAACTGTTGAATAAGTGCGTGTCTGGCCTTTCTGCTTATGTGGTAACCCAAGGTGTAGGGAAGAGCTGACATTGAGGGGCCTCCACATGACACACGTCACAGAGAGAACCCCCAACACAATATTAACGCACATGTCAATACAGACTTCATCGTGTGCCCTGGGAAAGCTAACTACAAGGTACATGAAGATGGTTCTGGTCCCTCCCTGACCTTCAGTCTTGGTAGAGAGAGCCAGGAGGAGCCAAGCTATGTGATAAGCCTCGGGGAGGCAAAGTCCCCCTCAGAACCTGATGCACAGATTCACTCCTGAAAGCGAAATAGCAATCCAGTGAAGCTGACCATAGTGGTTGGGGATAGAGGACTATGACACGCCACAGGCAGAGAGTCAGGGTATGAGAAGCGCTGCCTGCAGATGACCTATCTAACCCCGGGCTGGCTCTGGAAAGGACTTTAGTCCCTGGAGTTGTCAGATCTCTGAGTGGGGCACAAGCTCTGTAGGTAGGCTGAGGAAGGAAGGAAGGAAGGAAAGAAGAAAGGAAGGAAGGAAGGAAGGAAGGGAGGGAGGGAGGGAGAGAAGGAGGAAGGAAGGAAGGGAAGAAGGAAGGAAAGAAGGAAGGAAGGAAGGAAGGAAGGAAGGAAGGAAGGAAGGAAGGAAGGAAAGGAGAAGACAGACAACTGCTGTGTGCTGTACACTCCACACTGGCACCATGGAGCCAAAGGTGCCCCAGCTGCGGAGAAGAGAAAGGCTGGGAGAGGAGCAGGAGAAGGGAGCCCGTGGAGAAGGTGAGCTGTGTCCTCCCATCCCCCCACACACCGGACACTCAGGCAGGCCTGAGGTGGGTGTGTTTGTCTGAGGAGAGCTTGCTGCTTGGCCACTTCCTTTCCTCTTGCTGTTCTCGGAAGCCAGAGAAGGCAGTTTCTGCCCTATTCTCCACACCACTCAGACTGGCAATGGAGAAAAGGAATGTTCAGAGTGTGTCCTTGCCTTCATTAAGGGTAAATGAAGTACTTCCCTGTTTTGGGTCCCCTGTTTCCAGCAATTGCATCAGGCTCTTTCTCACCAAGGGTCGCATATCACTTCCCCAGTTAGTGGCTCTACCCACGATTCTAAATATTGACTAGGAATGGAAGCTGTGAGCACACACACCGCCTAACTCCTCCCTCTTGAGTCCCCTTTGATTCTTCCTCTTAGGGAATTCGAGGACACACAGAGCTCCAGACTTGGTGCAATGGACCCGGCATATGGAGGTGAGGGATCATGGAGATCATAAAGGACAGGTTGGGGATATAGCTCAACTGGTAGAGTGGGAATCTAACACACGTGAAGACTGGGCCTGATCTGCGGCATCACGTAAACCCAGTGCAATGGCATACAACTGTAATCCTAGCACTTGGGAAGTAGAGACAGAGGATCCCTAGTTTGAGGTCACCCTTGGCTACATAATAACTTCCAAACCAGACTAGGCTACAGAAGACCCTGTCTAAGAAATAAAAAGTAGCCAAGGCAGTGGTGGCACACGCCTTTGATCCCAGCACTCAGAAGTCAGAGGCAGCAGAACCTCTGAGTTAAGGACAGCTTGGTCTGTATAGAGAATTCCAGGCCAGCAGTCAAGTTACATAATGAGACCTTGTCATACACAAAAAAAGTTTTCAACTTCACCATTAGAATTAAGGTTATGAAGGGTGGTATTGATGCCTAAATCGCCAGTTATTGGTTAACTTTTTCAATATTCCCTAATAATAATCAGAGATAAGACCTTTCTTTTAAAATTATTATTTAAGATTTATTTATTTGTTTAATGTATATGAGTATACTGTAGCTGTCTTCAGACCCACCAGAAGAGGGCATCAGATCCCATTACAGATGGTTATGAGCCACCATGTGGTTGCTGGGAATTGAACTCAGGACCTCTGGAAGAGCAAGTCAGTGCTCTTAACCACTGAGCCATCTCTCCAGCCTTATTATTGTTGTTGTTGTTATTATTATTATTATTATTATTATTATTATTATTATTATCATTAACAGTAGTAGTAGTAGTAGTAATAGTACTAGATGTGTGTCTGTGTGTGTCTGTGTATATCTCTGTATGTGCATCTGTGTATCTGTGTGTGTGTGTCTGTGTGTGTCTGTATGTGTGCATCTGTTTCTGTGTATGTATGTCTGTGTGTATCTGTGTGTGTGTGTGTCTGTGTCTCTGTATGTGTGCATCTGTTTCTGTGTGTGTATGTGTGTGTATCTCTGTATGTGTATGTCTGTGTGTCTCTGCGTGTGTCTGTGTAATTTTTAGAAGTCATCTCTCTCCTTCCACTGTGAGTTCGTGATCAAAATCAAGTCATAAGGTTTACATAGTAAATTATTTTACCTACTGGGATATCTCAGCAGCTGCAGCTTTTGTATAAATATTTAAAAGCCTCACTTAAATTGTCAGGTAACATTGTCTGGATAATGCCAACCTAGATTTCTTTCCCCCACCCACAAATTTAAGATAAATAATCTTACAATTATGAATTTAAAAGAACTGGGCTAGCTGGGGGGGGGGGTGGCACACGCCTTTAAACCCAGGAATTGGGAGGCAGAGACAGTCGAATCTCTGTGAGTTTGGGGAACAGAGTGAAATCCTGGACAGGGCTACACAGAGAAACCCTGTCTCTGTATAACAAAAAACAAAAAAAGTAGCTCTTTGGGCAAGAATCATAGTCAGCTGGTGAGATCTTCCTGTTCAGAGGTCAGTGACTGAGGACTGGAGGTCATCTGTCTAACAGCCTTGCCCCTGATGTCACTGAGCTGGGCTCCAACTCACCACTCTCCTGCCTCAGCCTCCTGAACAGCTGGAGTCCTGCCTCAGCCTCCTGAACAGCTGGAGTCACAGGCGTTTGCTTCTGCTGTGGTTCTTTATTCTCATTGCTGCCCTAGGAGTGAGACAGAGGTTGGGGCAGCTCTGACACCATGCTTACCTCCCCAGCACTTAACTTGCAGGGTTCAGAGAAAAGCTCAGTAAATTGTGAAAGAAAGGGACAACTGGCAGGAGGGACAATGGGCCCTAGCCTGGCTTTGTCTCATAGGCTGTGAAGACACAGTTTCTGGAGCAAGCCCAGAGAGAGTTGGCAGAGCTGTTGGATCGGGCCATGTGGGAAGCTGTGGAAGCCTACCCCAAACAAGACAGGCCTCTTCCCGCCACTGCCCCAGATTCTACAAGCAAGTGAGTCAGGGTCCCAAGAGAGGTGCTCCTCTCACTGAATGCCTGTCCCTTTGCTAGCCTTGATGTGACCCTGACTTCAGCCTCCCTTCTTCTCTCCTGATCTTCCTGTTTCTCTAAACACACATAGGCCCATAAATGCACACACACATGTATGCAAGCATACATGTACACACATGTGGAAACATACACAAATGCCCACAGCCACAATGCATGCACGCACACACAGTTACTCATGCACACACGTGCATGCACACATTTACACATACACACTTGTTCGTGCACATGTGCGCACACACATGCACACACACATGCCCATACACACATGCAGAAACATACACAAATGCACACAGCCACAAATGCACGCATGCACACACAGGCTCCTGTGTATGCACGTGTGCACATCTATGCACTCACATGCATGCACACACACGCATTCACTCATGCGCACACACACACACACACACACACACACACACACACACACAGACTCCTCCATCTTCCAGGCCTCACTCAGCCATTGACCTTCCTCGGCTATCTTTACTGCTTCTTACTACTGCTTCCACTCGACACTGCCCTCCAGCTTCTCTTCTTCCTCTGGAGTCTGGTTCTGAAAACTGTCTCAACCTAGGACCCAAGAGTTACACCCTGGGAAACGGAAAGTTTTCATCACCCGCAAGTCACTGCTTGAGTAAGTTGGGGGTGAGGACAAAGGATGAGGAGAAAGGCTTTGGCTGGGGGGGTCCCACGATGTCACATTACTCATGCATGGGCTTTGGTGGTCTGCTGGGAGGGTCTGGAGAGGGCTCTGCCTTGGCATTGTTGAGGAAGACAAATTAGGAGGAGAAAGAAGCTCCAGCCACAAGCTTGCACAGAGCTCCTCTGCAGGCTTCTGCAGATCCTTCCTCCCTGCCCCTCGGGCTCCTTCCTTCCAGTGAGCTGATGGAGGTGCAACATTTCCGAACCATCTACCACATGTTCATAGCAGGCCTATGCGTCTTGATCATCAGTACCCTGGCCATCGACTTCATTGATGAGGGCAGGTAAGTTCCCCCTGAAACAGTGACCTGATCTGATATCCTGGCCTATTCTCCACACCTGCCTTCTTTCAGCGACTGAGCCACCTCTCCAGCCCCATGGCCTAGAACTTTTGATTCTTCTGCCTCTGTCTCTCTCCCAGTAACTAAAGTTATAAGCATGATTTACCAAGTCTGGCTTGTTTGTTTATTGTTATTGTAATTTTGTTTTGTAACAGGGTTTCTCAGTGTAACCCTGGCTGTCCTGAAACTCACTCTGTAGACCAGGCTGGTCTCAAACTCGTAGAAATATGACTGCCTCTGCCTCCTGAGTGCTGGGATTAAAGGCATGTGCCACCACCGCCCGGCAGGCCTGGTGGTGTTTTTTGTTTGTTTAATAGTTTGAGTTTGCCCTAGAATGTTTCCTGTGCATTCACATGCATATGTCCATAAGAGCCAACAAGATGCATGCTGTTGGAAGTGTTTCTAAGTGGGAGACTATATCTGATTTTATAACCAAAGCTTGTCAGCTTATTGGTTTTAGTGACTATAGAAAGTGGAAGACCCAGATTTAGTTCATGCAGTCCTTTATTAACAGCTATTGAGGTGGTTTCCAGTATGTGTCCACTTGTGTAGACAAAAATCTCATAGCCCAGGATAGACCTGAAGTTAATAAGTAGTTAAGGATGACTTTGAACTTCTTGTTCTCCTGTGTCCCCCTCTCAAGTGCTGGGGCTTCAGGCACACACTGAGACTGACCCTAGAAGCTTCATGTATCTTAGGCAAGCTCTCTATCAACTACCTTATATCTTCAACCCCTTGTTTGCATTTTTCACCTTTATTTTATGTACATGAGTACTCTATCTGCATGTACACCTGTGTTCCAGAGGAGGGCATCAGATCCCATTACAGATGGTTGTGAGCCACCATGTGGTTGTGGGAATTGAACTCAGGACCTCGGGAAGAGCAATTAGTGCTCTTAACCACTGAGCCATCTCTCCAGCCCCATTTTTATCACCTTTATAAGCCACACATTCTTCTTTTTTTTTTTTTAATTTTTAAGTTTAGTTTTATGTGTATGGATGTTTTCCCTGAATGTCTCTGCATCACCTGTATCTGGTACCCAAAGAGGCTAGAGAGAAGATTCATTGCATGCCCTGGAACTGCAGTTACAGGTGGTTGTGAACCTGTATGTAAGTGCTGTACTAGGAGTTGAGCCTGGAAGAATCAATGCTCTTAACCACTGATCTATCTCTCCAGTCCCAAATAGTATAGCCTTTTAAAAAGCTCTTTTTTTTTTTTTTGAGACGGGCCTTTCTATGTCCTAGCTAGTCTAGTATGTTTGATCTTTTCTATATCCACACCAGTTCCCAAATAATGACTTGGAAGTTTACTTATTTATGAATTAATATCTAGGCCTTAAGCTAGGCTTGTTCCCCAACCAGCTCATGACTTAATTAACCCATTTATACTAGTCTATGTCTGCCACGTGGCTGCTTTCTCTCTCTCTCTCTCTCTCTCTTTTGTTTTTTGTTTTGTTTTTTGTTTGTTTGTTTGTTTTTCCGAGACAGGGTTTCTCTGTATAGCCTTGGCTGTCCTGGAACTCACTCTGTAGACCAGGCTGGGCTCGAACTCAGAAATCCACCTGCCTCTGCCTCCCAAGTGCTGGGATTAAAGGCATGTACCACCACTGCCCAGCAGCTTTCTTCTTCTCAGTTTCAAAAGCTCAACCTCCTTCATGTTTTGGTGGTGAATCCCCCTGAGCCTGACTCTTTCCCAGAGTTCCCAAGTTCCCTCCCCTTCTCTCCCTCTCCCTCTCCCTCTCCCTCTCTCTGTCTCTATGTCTCTCTCTGTCTCTCTCTCTGTGTGTGTCTTTCTGTCACTCTCTCTGTGCCTCTTTGTCACTGATTCTGTCTCTCTCGGTCTCTGTCTCTATGTATGTTTTCTCTCTGTTTCTCTGTCTTTGTGTGTGTGTGTTTCTGTTTTTCTGTCTCTGTCTTTTTCTGAAGGGATGTCCCACCTCCCACCTTCCACTTCCTGCCTCTGCTACAGGCCATCAGACTGACAGGCGATGCTTTTACACAGTGCACAGGAGATTATCCCTACAGTCTAGGACTTCCATCCTCCTGCTTTAGTCTCTGAGGTAGCTGAGATTTCAAACAAGTTCTAATTCCCTCCACCTAGGGGTGCAAAACACTGAGCATGGAGCATTTCATGAGCCTGGGTCTACAGCTATAGACACAATGGAGGGACCAAAATCATAGTAATAAAAAATGAAATCAAAGCTCACCTCAACTCTTCATACCCTAATGCTTGTCGTATTAAGAACTTCTGCAACACTGACACAGACCTGGGGCTCCAAAGGCATTTAGGTCAAGCCTATCCCATGACCTGAGGCAAGGAAGTCCCACCGGCACTAGGGCTAACCTGAACACTTTAAGAAGAAAAAAGAACACAGCCTTTCGAGAACCCTCAGCTGGCTCTGCATCTAGCTGAATCAGTAGAGTGCCTGCTTAGTATCAGGAAACCCTGGATCTGACCCCAGCAGTGCATGAATAGAACAAGGTGAGCTATGCCTGAAACCCCAGTACTAAGGAGGTGGAGGCAGGAAGATTAAAAGTTCAAGGTCATCCTCAACTACATAAGTGAGCTCATGGCCAGTCTGGAATACATGAATACATGAGAATTGTCTAGAAAAACAAAAACAAACAAACAAACAAAAACTAAACATAACAACTGCCTCAATGTGCCCCGTTACTGTCTTCCTTTCCGCTCGCCTAGGTTGATGCTGGAGTTTGACCTACTCATCTTCAGCTTCGGACAGCTCCCCTTGGCGCTGATGACGTGGGTTCCCATGTTCCTGTCCACGCTGCTAGTGCCCTATCAGACCCTGCGGCTGTGGGCCAGACCGCGCTCAGGGGGTGCCTGGACGCTGGGGGCCAGCCTGGGCTGCGTTCTACTGGCTGCCCACGCCGCGGCGCTCTGCATCCTGCCAGTGCACGTGTCAGTGAAGCATGAGCTTCCACCCGCCTCACGCTGCGTGCTCGTCTTTGAGCAGGTGAGGCCCCAGGGACAGATCTACAGAGAATGGGCAAGGATACAGCGTTGACAAGGGTTAGGCTGAGTTTGGTTGCTAGGTAACACTGTGACTCTAGCCGGATGAAGACTACCCTGTCTCCCTTTATCCTTCATCCCAGCCCTATCTTTTGTTAAGCCACAAAATTATGACAAAAAAAAAAAAAAAGAAAGAAAGAAAGAAAGGAAGGAAGAAAGAAAGAGAAAGAGAAAGAAAAAGAAAAAGAAAAAGAAAAAGAAAATGTGGGCTGGAGCGATGCTCTTCCTGAGGTCCTGAGTTCAACAACCACATGGTGGCTCATAGCCATCTATAGTGGGATCTGATGTCCTCTTCTGGTGTGTCTGAAGTCAGTGAGAGTGTACTTATATACATAAAATAAATAAATCTAAAAAACAAACAAACAAAAATAACAAAAAACAAAACAACCAGAAACTGTGGGCTTCCGCCAGGCGGGTCTTGAATTGGCTTGCCTCCCAGTGGTAAATCTGAGTACATAGAGGATATTTTCTAGAGCCATATAGCAACTTGGTCTCCTTCCACCTCAGGTCAGATTCCTGATGAAAAGCTATTCCTTCCTGAGAGAGACTGTGCCTGGGATCTTTTGTGTCAGAGGTGAGGTCTCCCACTTACCCATTGTGAACTGGATCCTCTTGGCTGCTGAGGAAGCCACGAGATGCAGAGCTCTGTCCTCGAAAGCCAACCGGTCCAGCAGACACAGCTCTGACCTTTTAGCTGGGCTAAGTGGCCTTCTACATGAGCATTCTCAGGCCCACTTCTGAGAGAATCACTGTTACCCAGACCTTCCGGCGCCCAGACCTTCCGGCGCTATCCAGGTCCCAATCTGGAAAGACAGGGATGACAGAGAATGGGCAGTGGGTGCCCAAGGAAGCTCTGGCCACAGCTGGTGATCTAGAATGTGAGCGAGTTCAGCCACACTGAATGCACACCCTGGATCCCTGCCCAGTCCACCTCCCCGAGCTACCACAGTTCTGCCCTTCCCATCCTGACCCACCCTTTTCATTCCTGTCCAGGGAAGGGCATCTGTACCCCGAGTTTCTCCAGCTATCTCTACTTCCTCTTCTGCCCTACACTCATCTACAGAGAGACATACCCCAGGTAAGACCCTGCCTGCCTCCCCAAATGCCCAAGCTTAGTAAGGGTGGTGCCCTTCTCCGGCAGGCACTGGCCTCTTGTTCCAAAAGAAGTAATATGGAAGTAGTCTGCGCCTTCCTTTGCCCCAGACATTTCCATGATCTGGCGTCCCAACTGACCAATCCAGTTCTGTCCTCCACACTCCAGAAATTGTGTATGGTTGGGCACCTCCAGTGATACTCAAACTAAACACCCACTTATTGTGTTTGCTCTGGGGACCACCCTCTCACCCCAGGGAATCCACTCAGGCCTGTGCAATGGAGGGAGCCTTGAAGAAGGGGCTAAGGATCTCATCAGGGAATGACAGAAAAGGATGATATCATGTTTTTCTATCACTGCGGCAGGACACCCAGCATCAGATGGAACTATGTGGCCAAGAACTTTGCCCAGGTCAGAAGACAGGGTAGAAGATGGTCAGCTGTGACTCATGGTGGCTCAGAAGCAGGGGAGGCTGGGGAGGAGGCAGTGACTCTGCCAAAGCCACTGTCCTATTCTGTCTGCAGGCCCTGGGCTGTTTGCTCTACGCCTGCTTCATCCTGGGCCGCCTCTGTGTCCCTGTTTTTGCCAATATGAGCAGGGAACCCTTCAGCACCCGGGCTCTGCTGCTCTCCATCCTGCATGCCACAGGGCCAGGTATGCATGACAACATGGTGGCCAAAGGCTGTGCCCCACCCTAGGGGAGGCTTGTCAGGGAAAGCTTCACTCTGGCTCTGAGTCCCTTACACCTGCCTTTCCTGTCCACGTTCATTACCAGCATCTTCCTGTAGCTGGTAACATAGCTCCCCCTGTGCCGCGCCGATCACCCTGGCCAGCAGGGAAGAAAGACTAGCACACCAGTTCCTTCCGGCAACAGTTTACTCAGGAGCTGTTAGTTACATGAGATTTGAGGGTGTGCCCCCAATGGTCTGTGAGTGCTGCTTAAAATACCCTTCGTAGGACTGCCCATGAGCCCATACCACGTCTTGCGCTATCATTGGCTATAGCCTCATGACGAAAGATCAGACCACTGGCAGGTGCAACCTTCTTGCCAAATAAGGACTTGTTTACTCCTTAGCAGAAGAATGGCAGGTGCCATCTTTAAGGCGCAGCAGCGCTCCACATCCCCCCACTCACATTCTCCCTCTTCGGCCTGGGCCTGGCTTGGTGGCCCAGTGAAGTCCTTCCTGCAAAGTAGTCGCCCATGACTCTGCTTCAGAAGGCCTGCCTTCCTTCCTTCCCTTTCCCTGTCCGTTCCTTCTGCACTGGGGAGTACACCTAAGGCCTCACACATGGCAGACAAATGCTTTACTGTTGAGCTATAACCCTAACCCCCTTTTCACTTCTTACTTTTTAAAATTTTTTTTCTTTATTTATTTAATGTATATGAGCATGCTGTGGTTGACACAACAGAAGAGGGCATCCAATTATAGATGGTTGTGAGCTACCATGTGAGAATTGAACTCAGGACCTCTGCAAGAGCAGCCAGAGCTCTTTTTTTTTTCTTAAGATTTATTTATTTATGTTACTTATATGAATACACTGTAGTTGTCTTCAGACAGAAGACATTGCTGTGGCCGACACACCAGAAGAGGGCATCGGATCCCATTAAAGATGGTTGTGAGCCACCATGTGGTTGCTGGGAAATGAACTCAGGACCTCTGGAAGAGCAGTAGACAGTGCTCTTAACCTCTGAGCCATCTCTCCAGCCCCTTGCTTCTTACCTTGAGAAAGGTCTCACTAAGTTTCTCAAATGGGACTTGAACTCTCAGTTGTTTTGTTCGTTTGTTTTTGCTCTTCTTCTTCCTCCTCTTTTTCTTCTTCTTTGAGACAGAGTTCCTTTGTGTAGCCTTAGCTCTCCTGGAACTCACTCTGTAGAGCAGACTGGCTTTGAGCCTGGAGATCTGCCTGCCTCTGCCCTGGATGTTTATAATTATTTATGTTAATTTTTTTGAGACACCTCTACCAAGATTAGCCTTAAACTCAATTCTCCTGTCTCACTATCCCAAGCAGCTAGGGGTGCTGGCTTGAAATGCCTTTTCTCCACTTAGCAGTTGTGGAATTGGCAACCTTCCTGGAGGGCTAATCTGCTCCCCTCTCTGGGCAGCTCCCCTTCTTTTGCTTTTCTAACTTTTATTTTATTGCACATACTTATTTTTACTTTTTTGAGATAATGCCTTGCTGTGTCGCTCAGGCTAGCTGCCTAAGGCTTCTTGGCCTCCCCATTTGTTGGGATTACAGGTGGCCACCTCAAGGTCACACTCCTTTCTCGGCCATGTTTTCAGTGATCTCACCCTTGTTCTGTCTTACACCCCCGGGGACATCCCCAGTTGTCATACCAGTAGTTCCATTATACCTGACCTTGATCCATATACAGGTTTCACTGTGTGTGAGTCTATCACAATATGATGAACTTCCAAGGGTCAGGGGCAGTGTGAGTCTGTATTTCTGATTTTCAGGCATAGAGCAGTGTCAAACACACCAGCAAATGTGCGGGTTAAGGAACACGTGAACGGTGAATGGATGCTAGTTCAGTGTCGGGGCCCTGACGCCTGGGCAAAGGCTCTAGAATGCCCAGTCAGGGCCGCGGGGCTACACCTCTTGTCCTGCCCGCTAGGCATCTTCATGCTGCTCCTCATCTTCTTCGCCTTCCTGCACTGCTGGCTCAATGCCTTCGCCGAGATGCTACGGTTTGGAGACAGGATGTTCTACCGGGTGCGGCCTGGACCAGGGCTAGAAAGCTGTAGTCGGGGAGGTTGACCAAGGGCCCGGGGGACGAGGGTGACTGCAGTTGGTGCCACCTTGCAGGGCTGTTCGTCTCCAGCCGTGAGCAATGTAGGCCTTAGGGTGTGGGGATGGTGCCAGTCCTTCAGCTCTAAAGCAGCAGGGTTGACTGCTTCTGTGTAGATGGTGCGACAAGATTCTCTTCTCCTGAGCTGATAGGCAGGAGGGCAGGGCCTGGGCTGGGAGAGGGAGCTGAGGGAGCCAGCTCTTAGCCAAGGATACAAGTAGGAGCGGGTGTGGGCAATGGCAGCCAGGGCCCATCCCTTCCCAAATTCACACTCCCACAGGACTGGTGGAACTCTACTTCCTTCTCCAACTACTACCGCACCTGGAACGTCGTGGTCCATGACTGGCTGTACAGCTATGTGTATCAAGACGGGCTGTGGGTATGAGTTGTGCACACCCCTCACTTCTCACAGTCCCAACAAGGTCTTTCTCCTCCTCTTATTCTGCCCCACTCATATTCAGATCCAAGGGCAGATGTCTAGGGCTGCTGGCTAGCCAGCCTGGCTTACTGGGTGAGTTCTGGACACACTCTCAGAAAACAACAGAAGGTGCTTAAGTAATACGACATTGTCCTCTGGCCTGCACAGTCATGGACGCGTGTGCAGGAAATATAAGACTAAGGGGCCAGGTATGGTGGCTCAGGCAGAGGAAGAGGCTCTCTATGAACCCAAGACCAGCCTGGCTTACGTATGGAGCTCTAGGATAGCCTGGACTACACGGAGAGACTCTGTCTTAAAAGTACAAAGGATGGTGGTGGGGCTGGTGATGCTGGTGGTGCTGGTGGTGCTGCTGATGGTGGTGATGATAAAGATGGGGATGCTGGTGGTGATTGGGACATATCTTAGTAGCAGAGCACTTGGCTAGCATGTATAAGGCCCTGGTTTCCAACACTGTCAAAATACAAAAACAATAAAATCGCACAGCTGAGGACCAATGGGTTAGACCACTGCTCTTAAATGAGATTAGTGTGGACCCTTCTGACCCCAAATTCCCACACCCTTTCTATTGAATCCCACTCTTTCCCGGCTGTGTGAAATGCCCTCATTTTTGTTCCTGACCCCAGCTCTTAGGCAGGCGGGCTCGCGGGGCAGCCATGCTTGGAGTATTCCTGGTGTCTGCGGTGGTTCATGAATACATCTTCTGCTTTGTCCTGGGGTTCTTCTACCCCGTCATGCTGATGCTGTTCCTCGTGTTCGGGGGTGAGTGCAACCTCTGTGGCCCTACATGGGAGGGAGTTGTGGGAGGTGGCCTGGTTGCTCCTGAGATGCTAAGGTGGGGGGGGATGGGGGGGATGCATGTGGCGGCCTTGGAAGGCAATAGACACATCCTGAGGGATGTGGGGAAAGGTTTCTGGTCACAGAGAAGCATTTGATCAGGGGATGTGGAGAGAACGGGAAAGCTTGGTGTGCCCGGAAATACAGCATGATTTGGGAATGACGGGTAGACTGAGCAATACAGATGTCTCCCAGTTTCTGAGACCTTCAGGAGTTTCTGCAGCTGCGATCAAGGTCTTGTCCCAGGAGGGACGGTTTCCTCTGTGGTAAAACTCTTTCCAGCCCCTAGAAGCAAAAGGAGACAAGGCACTGTGGTGACAAGCTGCCCACCCCACCCCACCCCCATTTAGGGCTGCTGAACTTCACCATGAATGACAGGCACACAGGTCCAGCCTGGAACGTCCTGATGTGGACCTTTCTCTTCATGGGCCAGGGCATCCAGGTCAGCTTATACTGCCAGGAGTGGTATGCTCGGCGACACTGTCCCTTGCCCCAGGTAAGACAACAAGCTCTCCCAGTTCCCCTGGTGAGATAGGGCATCCAGTAGCCAGCCCTGTTGGGCTCTGATTTATTCAATAAATCAGGGACACTGCATGACTGGGGGTGGGGGGCACATGTTTTAGACTCATAATGTGTGTCACCAAGAGTGACCTCACTCACAATCTATCCTTTCATGACACAGACAACATTCTGGGGGCTGGTGACACCCCGGTCTTGGTCCTGCCATCCCTAGAAGTCAAGGCTTCATGCTGCGCAGATGACGGCAGGTGTCAAGCTCTTCCCTGCCTGCAAAGCCCAGAGCCAAGGCTCCTCACTACCTCATTTGGAGCCAGGGACTTGCACATAGGACCTTCCAGGGGTCCATGGGGACTCAGGAACACACACCCCTGTGGGCAGCTGATCACAGACTCAGTATGGTGTGACTCAAGCACCTACCCTCTGTGGACTGAGCACAGGTTACCTTCTGACCCATGGCTCTTCAGGTGTGTGGAGACTCAGGAACAGGGGCCACCAAAGTTTGACACGTTTGGTTCTTTCTGCTTCTCCCAATGCAACAATAAAATCTTAGTCTTCCTTTTGATTCACTGATGATTTGTTGAAAACCCGACTTTATTATTGTTTTGATTTTTTTTTGTTACTTTGACTTTTGGATTTGTGGGTGTTTTGCTTTATTCCACTTTGGTTTTTGGTTGTTGTTGTTGTTGTTTTTCAAGGTTTTGTTTGTTTCTTTGTTTGGTTTTTGTTTTTATTTTTGTTTAAGATTTATTTATTATTATATCTAAGTATACTGTAGTTGTCTTCAGACACCAGAAGGGGGCGTCAGATCTCATTACGAATGATTGTGAGCCACCATGTGGTTGCTGGGATTTGAACTAGTGGCCTTTGGAAAAGCAGTCAGTGCTCTTAACTGCTAAGCCATCTCTCCAGCCCTTTGTTTTTGTTTTTAATTTAGTTCACTGGGCAGTGGTGGTGCACGCCTTTAATTCCAATACTTGGGAGGCAGAGGCAGGCAGATTTCTGAGTTCAAGGCTAGCCTGGTCTACAGAGGATAGCCAGAGCTACACAGAGAAACCCTGACTTGAAAAAACAAAACAAAACAAAAAAACAAAACAAAACAAACAAAAACAAGCAAAATTAGCTCTAGGACTGGCCTAAAATTTGCTAAGTCAACAGGTTGGCTGCAAACTCACAGAGATCCGTCTTTACCTTTCAAGTGCTGGGATCAAAGGTATGTGCCATCACCCCCAAGGAAAATGCACTTTGTGAACAAGTGGCCTTATAAACATGACAAACAGCCTTGAGTATTTATAATTTGAGGGTGTACACATATACACACATATTTGAGTATATATCTTTGTTTCGTTGCATACTTCCCAAAGGTTATTTTCTAGCAAAAAGAGGTAAAACATTGTTTCAGGAGGGGCTGGAGAGAGGTATCATTGGTTAATAGTTTGTACTGTTCTTGCAGAGGATCTGAGTTCAGTTCCCAGCAGCCTTCCTTATACAGAGGCTCACAACCTATAGTTGCAGCTCCAAGAGATCTGACTCCCTCTTATGGCCTCTGTGAGGCAATGCACTCTAGGATACAAGCTCACAGTCACACACATGCATACACTTAATTAAAATAGGGAGCCAGATGATGGTAGTACATGCCTTTAATCAAAGCACTTAGGAGGCAGAGGCAGGCAGATCTCAGAGGACAACCTACAGGAATCAAGTCTCTCCTATTTTTGGATCCCAGGTATTACTCAAGGCTTAGTCTCAGATACGTTTCTTCCCTTCCGCCCTGACAGTGAGAGGCTACTTCTCACTTTCCCGTCTGAACTGTTCTCTGCCAAGCTGAGACCCTTCCCCCTTATCAGTAACTTGTTCTGTCTAGAAACTGGACAGTGATTTCTCTGTGGCCTCAAAATCTGGGTGTTTCCCGTCTGGTTTCTTCTTTCTTTTATCTTCTGTGTCCCACCAGTCTGTAAGCTCCAGTCTTTGACAGAGCCAGCAAGGTATTTTCCACTCTGTAATTATATAATTATGTCTGCCTTCCCCCATCTGCTCCTTTAAATTCCAGAACAGTTCAGTGTCGGAACTATTGGATCTAGAATCGAAGCATAATTTTCTAATTATTTCCATCTTCCCATATTAGTTGCTCTGTGCTTTGAAATATTTTTTCCACTTGTTCATCCAAGCCACTGATTTGAGTCTTGCCAGTAACCATTCTGTCCCTCAGTACATATACTGGATTTTTTTTTCTTATTCAGAATAACCATTTTATTTCCAGAAAGTGATGGAATTTGGGATCTTGGGTTTGTTTTTGTTTTTGTACATAACTTGGATATGTTTTAAGTGCTCCTGGCTGCTTCTCAAGCTGCTAGATGTTTTTTCCTGTGGGTTCCGATGATTTCTAGACAGGGAACCAGCCACAGTAACTGCCATCTCAGGAGGGCCACAGCTCTGAGTCACTCTTTCATTGCATCTTGGCCCTGACTTCTGCTCAGAGGTTCTAAAGGCCATCCATTCAATGGCAATGACAAACGGCTGTCCACACCAAACTTGTTCTCCACTAACCCTGAGTTCAAGTCCTGGCTTGTGCTCCCAGCAGGGTTGTGACTAAAGACAGGTGTTTGGAAAAGAAGGAACTGCCTTTGTAATTTATATTTTTGAACTCTCTCTCACCCCAAACTCAATCCAATAGTTTCTGATCCACTGACTCACTGAGTCTGAAGGGAGGCCAGAAAATTCACTTTTTAAGGAGTGTGCAGGGTTGGCCAAAGCTGCGGATCTAGAATCTATACCTATTGCTTTTGAGGCTGGAGGGATGAGACGGCTCAATGGCTAAGAGTACTTGTCACAGAGCCACCTAATTCAGATCCTAGTACCACAACTCGTACCACAACTCCAGCCAGGTGTGGTCGGTTGTGCATGCCTGAAACCCCACAAAGGCAGAGGATCACCAGGGCTGGCTTGGCCTAGCCAAGAAACAAAAACCTCAGTCCAGATATTTTTTAAGTAAGTGATGGTAGATAAGTATTATAGGATATGGAATTGGTTCTTTCTGCTGTGTCTTTCTCAGGGATTAACCTAGGTTGTCAGGCTTGCCAGCAGGTGCTCCTCAGACCAGAGTGACCCTGCCAGTACCTGGGTTGGCTTTTGTTTCTTTTTGTTGTTTGGTAAGGATATTACTTCAGTGTTAGGCCTGAGTTGCCTCCTGGTTTCATGTTAGGTCCTTCTGTTTGTTTCTGGTTCTGAGGCTTATAGACTATAGAACTGGGTTGCATGGAGCAAGGCTTCCTCCAATAGCACACAGACAGCACACATGCACTCGCACACACACCCTAATCTCCCATCTCTACAGACCCTCTTCCCCATCAAGACCAAATTTTCTGGAGTTATCTGTGATCCATCTACTCGGATGCTCATTACCATTTAACGTTGTGTGGCTTTGAGTCTACAAAGGCCCTATTTCAGCATAAGATACTGACTACAGTCAATCTATTACTGCCCTTTCCATTGTAGAGACCTGTTGCAGTAAATCTCCAACCCCAATAAGCCTGTGCAATGAACACACAACTCAGTTATAATGTTTATAAGCTGCATGCCCAGACTGGGCAGATCTACCACTACACTAGTATGTTCCCCAGCTATGAGATCCCTTGCTACTTGCGGCTTCTCCAGGTCTCCTCATCTACCTCTCCTCCTTCTTCTCTTCCCCATCTCTAAAACCTTCGACCTTTCCCTTCCACTACCCAATCACAGGCTCTAGCCTTTATTTGACCAGTTAAAATGGGGAGAAGGTTCACATAAAATCATCCAGGTACGTGATCCACTCCTCATTGGGGCAGCCCCTCTTGAGGAAACAGAATTAACATCAAAATACAAACAGCACCAGGGCAACCCACAACAGAGACCTACTCTGATACATGACTGTAGTGCATACTTTTATGTTAACTTGACACAATCTGGAATCATCTAAGAGGAAGGAACCTCATCTGAGAAAATCCCTCCACACAATCTGGCTGTAGGAGCTGTTTCTGTAGGGAAGTCTTCAGCCTGTAACATCTTGAAGGAAAAAACTCTGTGGACATTTTCTACAGTCAACGCTGGCACTTAGACCAGGGGAGGCTCTGCCACTCCAGAGAGACTGAGGCCATTCATGCCCATGCCAATCAATTACATGTTTACTCACAATATCATTCATTCCTAACTCTTCATTTCTTTGATTTACACCTCTAGGTATTGATGGGGTTGTGTGACCTTACCTTTAATTCTTTGAGGAACTGCTCTTTTCCAAAGCAGTTGTATCAACTTCTATTCCCATCGGCAGAGTATCTGGCTTCTAATTCTACATTCTCACAGAACTTATTATCTTTTACTATAGCTGTGTGCTTAAATATGATTTGCTATCTTGAGTGTGGCTGGTTGGTTTGGTTTCGATTTTGTTTTTTGAGCCAGGGTTTCTCTGTGTAGCCTTGGCTGTCCTGAACTCGCTCTATAAACCAGTTTGGCCTAGAACTCACAGAGATCGGCTTGAGTCTGCCTCCCAAGGTGTGCACCACCAGGCAAATGTTTCCTTTGCTTATTGAACTGTTTTGTTTCTTTTTGGTTTGTGGCACTGGGTTGAACCTAGGGCCTTCTGCATGCTGGACAAGTGCTGTAGCTGTGCCACAGCTACAGTCCAAAGCCTCGCTTTGCTTTTTTGAGACAGTCTTAATTTATCCCTGGCTGGCCTAGAACTTACCAAGTAGATCAGGCTGGCCCTAAACCCTGGTGATTCTTCTGTTTCCTGAGTGCTGGCACTGCAGGTGTAAACCAGACCTAACCGCCTCAGTGTACTTTTGATTTGCTTTTCCTGATGACTAATGAGGTTGGGAACTTTGAGGCTTGCTTATAAGGGCCTATCCATCGTCTCTGGAGAAACAACTACTCAGACATTTGCCTTCTTTTTCAAGTCAGGCTGTGTTGTCATTATTGAGTTTTAAGAGTTCTGAGCTGGGTACAGTAGCACACACCTGTGATTCCAGCACTTGGGAGATACAGATGGGAAAACCAGGAATGGAAACTCATCTTTGGACACAATAACCACAGGTTTGAGGCCAAACTGGGTTAGCATAAGACCCTGTTTCAAGCCAGGAGATGGTGATGCACACCTTTAATCCCAGCACTGGGGAGGCAGAGGTAGGCAGATCTCTGTGAGTTCAAGGCCAGCTTGGTCTATAGAGTGAGTTTCACAATAGCTAAGGGTTACACAGAGAAACCCAGTCTCAAAACCAAAACCAAAGCCAACCAAAACAGCCAGGCGGTGGTGGGGCACGCCTTTGATCCCAGCACTTGGGAGGCAGAGACAGGTGGATTGCTGAGTTTCAGGCCAACCTGGTCTAGAGGATGGAGTTCTGAGAGTTTTGGGACAGCCAGGGCTACAAATAGAAACCCTGTCTCAAACAAAACAAAAAAAACAAAAAAGCATTTCTGCATTGTTTGTGGTTTACTGAGTACATATTTTCACTCTTGCCAATTTCTACATGTTACTCTCTTTTGATGTCCTTACAAATGAAACTGTTATAGTTTCATTTTAGATCATTCATTGTTGATAGAAATATTACTCATCTTTGGATATTGACAGGGGAACATTTGAGACAGGGATCTTCACACAGCTGAGACTAGACTTAAGCTCCTTATAAAGCCAGGGATGGCTTTAAAGCCCGATCTCCTGCCTGTGCCTCTCAATGCCAGGATTATGAGCATGAACCGCCACAACCAGCTTTACATATGCTCATCTGTGTCCTATGAGCTTGGGAACTTTTCAGTTGTTTTAGGCAGGTACTCTAGTGCTGTGCTATACCCCTGATGTATGTGTGTGTGTGTGTGGATGAAATTGAGGATGTCACATACACTAGACAAACTCTGGTTATTAGAGTCTAGTATGTCTAAGTTTTCTACATGTTATGCATAGACAGAAATAGTTTTGATTTTTCCCTTTCCAATATACAATGACTTCTATTTCACTTCTTATCTAATTGCCCTGACTAGAACCTTGAGCTTTGTGCTGAGCAGTGATGGGAAAGGAAGCCAATATTATCTTGTTCCTAATCTTAAGCAGATTTGGAGAACAACTGCAATTAATCAGAGAAAGATACAACCAGTTAGACACACACACACACACACACACACACACACACACGAACAGCTGTAAGAGGAAACTTATTTTGAAACTTATTATGATTCACAGTACAAAGGCAAAGAATATCCTTACTGTGCTATCTGTGACCTAAAAGACCAGGAAGGCCAGCAGTGTGATTCAATCTAGGTTCAAGGGCATAGAACCTATGGTAGGACTCTTGGCCTGAGCTCAAAGGCTGGGAACAGAAGATCCAAAGCAGAGAACAGGAGATGAAGATGCCTAAGATCAGGAAGTGTCCCCAAGGACTGGATGATGCACACCCATATCAGAGAGTCAAATTCTTTCATTTTTTAAATTTATTTACCTTTATTTTATGGTGTTTTGCCTGCATGTATGTCTATGGGAGAGTGTAAGATCTTGGAATTATGGAGTTGTGAGCTGCCCTGTGCATGCTGGTATTTGAATCCAGCCCTGAGAGTCAAAATTCTTTATTCAGTGCTAATTTAAATGCTAACTTTTTAGAAATACTATCAGAAATAGTATTTTATCAGCCATCTAGACATTCCTTAAGCCTAAGCAAGTTATCACATAAAATTAACTATCATTGGCTGATGAGAAGGCTCAGCAGTTTAGAGCACTGCTCTTTCAGAGGTCCTGAGTTCAGTTCCTAGCAACCACAAGGTGGCTCACTACCATCTGTAATGGAATCCAATGTCCTCTTCTGGTGTGTCAAGATGGTGGCAGTACCCACATATATAAAATAAATAAATCTTTTTTAAAAAATTAACTATCGCCGGGCAGTGGTGGCACATGCCTTTAATCCCAGTACTTGGTAGGCACAGGCAGAAAGATTTCTGAGATTGAGGCCAGCCTGGTCTACAGAATGACAGCCAGGACAGCCAGGTCTATACAGAGAAACCCTGTCTCGAAAAACCAAAATCAAAACGAAAAACAACAACAACAAAAACTATCACAACAATAAACCTCTAACTACAATGAATAGGAAAAAGAGAGAAAATATAATCATCAATATCAGAAATAAAGGTGGCAATACTATAGACCCTATAGTAGTAATACTATAGACCCCACAGTAGTAATACTACAGACCCCACAGTAGCAATACTACAGACCCCTACAGTAACAATACTACAGACCCCACAGTAGTAATACTACAGACCCCTACAGTAACAATACTACAGACCCCACAGTAGTAATATTACAGACCCCACAGTAGCAATACTACAGACCCTACAGTAACAATACTACAGACACCACAGTAGTAATACTACAGACCCCACAGTAGCAATACTACAGATTCTACAGAAGCAATATTACAGACCCCACAGTAGCAATACTACAGACCCTACAGTAGTAATACTACAGACCCTACAGACCCTGACATGACTAAAGAAACAAGTCTTTGTCAATAAGCCCTTCAGCCCAGTTGAAGTAGAAAGGCTTAAGTTTTTTAAATGTTATATATTTATTTTACATATGTGTCATAGTGTGGGGATAGGGTCTCTCCTTTTACCATGTGGGTCTTGTTGATTGAACTCAAGTCATCAGGCTTGACAGCAAGTGCCTTCAGCAGTTGAGCCATCATACTGACCTGACAAATATATTTCTTATTTTATTTTTTTGAGAGGCTCTCACTATGTGGGCTTGGCTGGCTTAGAGTTAGCTACCTACGTAGACGAGGCTGGCCAAGAACTCATCGAGTTCCACCTGCCTTTGCCTTTTGAGTGCTAGAATTTAAAGGGACATACAATTATGCCCAGCTCCAACAAATTTCTTAAAAACAAACAAACGAAAACTACCAGTTAATGAAAATGAAGCAATCTCAATAGCCTCTTTTTTTTGTTTGTTTGTCTTTCGAGACAGGGTTTCTCTGTGTAGTTCTGGCTGTCCTGGAACTCACTCTGTAGACCCGGCTGGCCTCAAACTCAGAAATTCGCCTGCCTCTGCCTCCCAAGTGCTGGGATTGAAGGCATGTGCCACCACTGCCCAGCCAATAGCCTCTTTTTTTAAGATTTAGTTATTTTATATATATGAGTACACTGTTGCTGTACAGATGGTTGTGAGACTTCATGTGGTTGCTGGGAATTGAATTTAGGATCTCTGCTCGCATGCTTGCTCCAGTTGGCACTGCTCGCTCTGGTCAACCTGGCTTGCTCAGTCCCTGCTCGCTCTGGTCCAAAGATTTATTATTATTATAAATAAGTACATTGTAGCTGTCTTCAGACACACCAGAAGAGGGCATCAGATCTCATTACAGATGGTTGAGAGCCACCATGTGGTTGCTGGGATTTGAACTCAGGACCTTCGGAAGAGCAGTCAAGTGTTCTTACCCGCTGAGCCATCTCTCCAGCCCCTCAATAGCCTTTATCAATTAACTAAGTGGAATATTTTTTCTTTTGAGACTGGATATCTATGTAGACCAGGCTTGAGCTCAGAGATCCCCCTGCCTCTGCCTCCTGAGCACTAAAACATGAGCCATCATGCCTAGATATAAAAAAAAAAAAGTGCATTCATGTACAGATGCATATATACATATATCTTTAAAATTATTTATTTACTGTGTCTATGTGTATGAACAGCTGTGTCACAGCATGCATGTAATTTACCATGTGTATGTCTGTGTAACACTCATGCCATAGCATGCATTGAAAGTCAGTGAACAACCTTCAGGAATCAATTCTGTCTTCCAACTGTGTTGGCTCTGAGATTCAAGCTCAGGTTATTTTGCTTGGCAAGAACCACCTTTACCTGATGAGCCATCTCAACAGCCCTAGGAGCAGACTACTTAATGTATATTGTAAGAAAAAGCTGAAAACAGGCTATAAAGAACTATGTGGACAGGCATAGTAGCACAGTCTTTAGTCCCAGCACTAGGGAGGCAGGGGCAGAAGCAGATGCATCACTGTGAGTCTGAGGACAGCCCAGTGTACAAAGTGAGTTATAGGACAGCCAGGACTGCACACAGTGAGACCCTGTCTAAAAAAAAAATTTAATTAAATAAACAAAGTAACTTAATGTGCATTCTAATTATGTTGATGGTGGAAGGTGAGGTTAAAATGTACTCTAGGAATACTGTCAAAATTGAGCCATCAGGCTAAATCCCTGGACCATGAGGAAAATCTTAGTCTAGAAAGATCCGTTATCATGTTCCATCTCAGCTCGGAGGCCCAGGAGGCTCTGCCACAGTCTCTGTCACCCTGAGGCATTCGGTGGCTGAGAGACACATAGGAGAGTGCAGCACATCCTGGAAGCTGGGCATGGGATCATCTGAGGACAGAGCTGTGAACTTCACCTGCAGGAGTAGCCAGAGCCTCTACAGGGACATGACACTGGAGGACACAACAGCCCAGTGTTCTCTGGGTGCTGCAGGTCCTCAGGTGGAACATGGATCTGGGCCATGAAGCACAGCAGAAGCCTCAACTGGGAGCCTCCTGAACAGTGGTAAAGGCAAGCACTTTACCACTGAAGTACACCTCAGCCCTCAAGTGCTTGATGCAAAACAGTGGCAATCCCAAGCAACACCACAAGAGGCTGTTACAGAAGTTCTTTTTCTGTTTTTCAAGACAGGGTCCTCATGTATCCTGGCAAACCCTGAAACTGATATACAGCCAAGGACTGTTGATCCTTCTGCCTCCATTTCTAGAGTTCTGGAATTACAGGAGTGTGCCACCACACCTGGACTGCAATGCAGCCCAGAAGCTCAAAACTAAGGCAGCTAGACTGCTAGGCAAACACTCCAACAAGCAGGCTACATCCCTAGCCATTTGTTGTTGTTGTTGTTGTTGTTGTTGTTGTTGTTTTGTTTTTTGTTTTGTTTTGGTTTTGGTGAGGATGTTTAATGAATAGTAAGTAGATGGACATATCAGCACTCATCTGTAACGCTGACAGAAGGATCAGGAGTTCAAGACCAGCACAGGTTACTTGAGGCCTTGCCTCAAAAAACTCCACAAAATCTGATGTAGTGACATGTGTTTGAATCCCAGGAGAGGTGAAGGCAGGAGGGTCAGAAGTTCTATGTAGCTAGTTCAAAAGAAATAAACATAGACAGATAGACAGACAGACAGGCTAGGATATGGTGCTCATGCCTGTAATCACAACATTCAGGAAGCTACTGAGGCAGAATAACTGGAGGTATGAGGCTAGCTAGCCTGGGCTACACAGTGAGTTAAGGAGAGCTTGAGCTACAGAGTGAGACAGTTTCAAAACACTAGGGGAGGCAAGAGGATGGGGTCTTACCTCCAGATAAAGCTCAGGCCTGTCTTCATCCCTTCTACCTTTTCACTATGTCTCACTGTGTAGACAAGGCTGGCCTGGAACTCACAGAGGCTTCCCTGCCTCTGCCTCTGCCTCTCAGTGTTGGGTTTAAAGATGCCTGCCTGCTGTTTCTGCTATCCCAAGGTGCTATTGTGTGTGACTGACTCCATCCTGGGGCGTCTCGCTCCCACGAAGGTTCTGAGTCTAGACGATATCTCTCGATTGCCTCTCTTATGTGGTTACTGTTTGCCTGCCTGCTTCAAGTTCTCTATTGTTTAGTTAGAAATAAAGCTTTAAAACATATCAAAATATAATGGAGACTGCAGCTTTATTGTCCTCTTTCAGAAGTATGTAATGCTGTTACATAATAAAATGGGGAAGCACAGAAGGCCTGAGAGGTTGATTTGGGAGCAGCCCAGGGAAAACTCCTGACCTCTGGCACAGTTCCACCCACCACCTTTTCCTATGTAAGTTTTAGCCTAACTCAGATACTGTGATATATAAGCTCATATCCAGCCTTCTCAATACATCGTACCATTTCTCTCATATTAATAAAAATTCTTTATAAACATAATTTTTATGAAAAAATATTTTTTTCTTTTTTCTTTCTTTCTTTCTTTTTTTTTTTTTTTTTTTTTTTTTTTTTTTTGAGACAGGGTTTCTCTGTGTAGCCCAGCTCTGTAGTCCAGGCTGGCCTCAAACTCGGAGATCTGCCTGTCTCTACCTCCCCAGTGCTGGTATTAAAGGTGTGTGCCCCTATGCCCAATTTAATAAAAGCATATTTCATAAGAGCATACTGTCGTGTATTGAGACATGACACTTAGCTGAGAGTTAGTGTGTGGAAGCACACGCATTCAAGGCCCCTGTTTCCCAGGAGACTGTGCAGAACTTGGGTGAGACAGAGAGAGGAAGCAGCTCACAGGTCCCGGCCCAGATGCTCCAGCTCGTCCAGAAGGAAATCTATATCGGCCCGGGACAGTACGGGGTTGGCCACCACCATTCGGAAGAAGTTGGGCCGGGTCCCGTGGGGCTGGTAGCCGATCATCATGGTTCCCTTCTTCACCATGCGCTCCTTGAGCACAGGGGCCACCTGTGGGTTGCAGAATAAGAGCTGAAGCAGCTGGCGCAGCTCCTGGGGACATGTGGTTCCAGAAGCCGCAGTCCCATATCTCTTCGCCACACTCATTACTCACACTCCTTTTCCTCGACATACAACCTGAGTGGCCTTCTCTTTCCAGGAGCTGGGAACACCAAACCAGACTCATCTCTGATATTCAACACTGCTACTCCCCAGTCTCAAGCCTCCATCCTCAATATGTTCTCCCTACTCTTAGTTCCTGACATATTTCTGAGCTGTGCCACGTAATCTAGAGGTAACTTACCCAGCCACCTTGAACACAAGTATACACAGAAGACACCTCCTCTGCAGGAACAGCCCCAGGAGGGCGGGGCACCGATGTTCCTTCAGGTTACTGAGGCCACCAGCACTAACCCATTCTTATGAATAAGGATAACATATCCCGTGCCTCTGTAAGCATATCTGTGATGATCAGCTATTCCTGATCTTTCCTTAGTTCCAGCACAGACATCTGTGTGGTGCATGCTGGTGACTTCCTCTGGTAACTCCCTCTGTTTCTTTACTTTCCAAAAATATATTTTTCTCCCAACCTGCATCCCATTAAAAATAAGGGTAAGGAGGTGCTTTCCTGTGCCTGCCATCTCAAGAGGCAAAGATATGCAATACCAGGCTGAGCCAGCAGAGAGCAGAAACATACCCGCAGCTTAGTTCCTGGAACTGGGTTACCAGAGGGTAAAGACTAGACTACCTGGGACAGCCTTTGGCTGTAATCTGGACTCTCCTTCTTCCCCCGCAGGCTGGGAGGCACAAACCAGAAGCACACGTTGACGAACTCGGGCTGAGGGGAGGGATGAGGGAGGCGTGAGTTGGGGAAGGAAGGGTTTTCTTTCTCTGTCTTTGTTCCTGGTCCTTTAAGAGGCTTCATGTATGGAACAAGGTGGGGATGGGAGAGGCATTCAAAGGAGCCAGGAGTCCTACCTCCATGACCAACTCAAATCCTTCCCGCTTTTTAATCTCCTCCACCAAGTACCTGGGGGAAAGGGTAAGAAAGCACACATGGAGGAAAGGCAGAGGCAAGGAGACAGGGGAGACCTACAGAGGCCCCAGGAAGGCCATGGAAAAGAGACGAGATCTGGGTCCTTCATGCCTACCAGGTGAGAGCAAAGGCCTGGTCGATGCGCTGCTCCAGCCCTTGCCCACCCTGTGCCTTCCACATGAGCCACAGCTTCAGACAGTCCACGCGGCGGCCACACTGCACCACCTTGTCTCCGGTGTCCAGAGCCACGTCGTAGAACTTGTCTTGCTGGAAGAGGTAGCTGGCCTGGGATCCATGGCAGCGCTTAAGCAGGTTCTGTGGGGAGGGAGCTATCAGCAGGCCTTCCCAATGTGCTACATGGCAGGGTCTCTACTTAGCCACCTATCTTCTCCCCGGAGTTAGGCAGCACTGAGACAGCTGCAGCCAACTCAGACCTCTCTCTGGGTCAATACCAACACAAGAGCTCTTCCCAAATTCTGCCAGGATCCCTCCAGCCATAAGTACAAGATAGAAACCCTTTCTGTCTCATGAAGACAATGCACTGGGCGCATGGAGCTCAAAAGAGGGTTAGGGTGGTCAGAGAGATGTGGCTCTGGCTGGCAGGGTTAGGGAGCACATTAAGGCCCAGGTCTCTGTGGTGAGACAGACAAGCTAGTCTAGAGAAAGGAAGACTGGGATCTGGGACCAGGGCAGACCCACCGAGGTGTCCCGGAGAAGGAGGGCGGAGCACTGCAGCCCTGCGGCAAGAAGCTTGTGAGGGTTCCAGGCCACGGAGTCAGCCCTGGGTAAGACAAGGCAAAGCTGGGTCAGTGGCTCCTCCAACAAAGGTAAAGGTAAGGGCTACCCTTCCCCGCAGCCAGAATCCCCATGACTACCCTCCCTCTAATCCGAAACCAAGCATCTGTCCAGTTCCCATCTCACCCTCCCCAGGCTCCCTAGTTTGTGGCTATCGTGAGAACCAAGCATTAGAAGGGAGGGACTCGGGAGGGAGGCTGTATGCACCTCTGGATCCCATCCAGCAGATGCCTGTGTGTCCGAGACAGCAGGACGCTCCCACCCCAGGCGGCCTGTGGAGCAGGAGGAACAGCGTGGGTCTTGGCCTCAGGGTAGCCCACCCTACCCCCTGTGACCCAAGTCTCACTCACATCCACATGCAACCACAGTCCATGACGCTGGCAAACATCGGCAATTGCATCCAGGGGATCAAAGGCCCCTAGCACGGTGGTACCAGAGGTGGCACTGACCAGAAATGGCACAGAGCCCTGTGGCCAAAAGGTAGAGAAAAAAGAAGCTATGGAGTCATTGTTAAAGGGGGTCAGAAGCTAGTGCTAGGCCCTAAGTCCTCCACACGCCTCCCCCAACAGTGAGTCAGCCTCCTCTGAAGTCTGCAGGCAGGGAGGGACGCTACATCTCAACAAAACCTAGGTTTACTTATTTCCATGGTTTATGCTCTTTTGAAAACTTTTAATGTTGGGCTAGGGAGGCAGATCAACCAGTGAAGTGACTAGTTGGCAAATATATGGTGGACCTAAGTTTGATCCCCAGAATCTATGTAAAAAAACTGAGGCATGGTGGGGGCATGTGCCTGTAAACCCAGCTCTAAGGAAACAGAGATAGGTAGGCAGACCCTAGGGCTTGCTGGCTAGCCAGCCTGGTCTAACTGGTAAGCTCCAGGCCAGTAAAAGACCACCTCAAAAAACAAGGTGGATGGCTCCTGAGAGTAACACCAGAGGTTAATATTAGGGCTCCACATGCACACCACGACATACGTGCACGAACATGCAGACATTTGAACACACATGCACATGAACACACATACCTACAAACATAAGCATGTAATGTTTTTGGGTTTTTTTGGAGCTGAGGACCGAACCCAGGGCCTTGTGCTTGCCTACCACTGAGCTAAATCTCCAACCCCAACATTCAATGTCTTACTGAACACTACTGAAAGCCCCAATACTACAAAAGCTCATACTAACATTGAATTAGTTTAAAAAAAATTTAAACTACTACAGAGAAAGCCCAAGTACAGATAGGTTCACTAATGAATTCTCTCAATCATTTAAAAAGATAGACACTGCTGGGTGGAGAGGTGGCTCAGCAGCTAAAGGACCTAGATGCTTTCCCAGAGAACCCACACATACACAAAATAAATTTAAAGTAAATCTTGTAAAATAAAAACATTGTCTGCTATTCCAGAGGACCCAAGTTCAGGTTCCCATATGACAGCTTGTAACTGCGTGTCAATCCAGTCTCAGGGCACTCAACACCCTCTTCTGGCTTTCCTGAGCACTAGACACACTCACTGACACACAAGATACACACACACACACAGGCAAATCATACACACACACACACACACACTGACACACAAGATACACATACACACACTCACTGACACACAAGATACACACACACACAGGCAAATCATACACACACACACTCACTGACACACAAGATACACATACACACAGGCAAATCATACACACACACTCACTGACACACAAGATACACATACACACAGGCAAATCATACACACACACACACAGACACTGACACACAAGATACGCATACACACAGGCAAATCATACACACACACACACACACACACACGTAAAAATAAAATTAAAAACAATGAACAGGTAATACTAGCTCACAAGTATCTCTTCCCCCTAAACAGAATACATAAAACCAACTAAATCTGGAGACAGACAGCTCAGTGCAAGAGCACATGCCTAGCACACCTGGGGCCGTAAGCAGAATCCCCCACACCAAACGAACAAAATGCAAACAGCAACAACAAAACACATTCGTCAACTGTGTGTATACAATAAAACATGAGCATATGTATGACACCAAGAGGCAGGCAGGTCTCTGTGAATTCAAGGCCAGCCTGGTCTACGCTGACAGCTCAAGGACAGCAAGGGCCAAATAGTGAGACCCTGTTTCAAAAAGGAAAAGAAACTAAGAAAATAATCTCCTGTGGCAAGGCCTGATGGTGCTGGCCTATAACCTCAGATATTCCTGTGGCAAGGCCTGGTGGTGCTGGCCTATAATCTCCTGTGGCAAGGCCTGGTGGTGCTGGCCTATAATCTCCTGTGGCAAGGCCTGGTGGTGCTGGCCTGTAACCTCAGATATCCAGGTAGCTGAGGAAAACTGACAAGTTTAAAACCAGCCAGAGATACCTAGAGAAACCCTGTCTCAAAGAACATCAATCAGTCATCAGTTAGTTAATTAATTAAAGTCCTATAAGAGAGCTATGGAGAATTCAGAGATAGAATATTTGCCTGAAATGTCCACTGCCCACCACCCCATGGACACAAACACAGCTACAGGAAGCTGAAGGACTCTCAGGTGCAATACCCTGCTTCATTAAATTATGCTGGGTGTGATGGTGCACACGTTTAATCTCAGCATTTGAGAAGCAGAGGCAGGTCCAGCCTGATGTAAATTCCAGGCCATCAAGGGGTACATAGACCCTGTCTCAAAAAATAAAAACCAAAAACAAAAATAATGTTAATTATGAGGACCTAAGCAGATGGCTCAGCAGTTACAAGCACTTGCAACTTCCAAAAATCTTCGGTTAACTGTAGCACCCACCCCAGATGACTTAAAACTACCTGCAACTCTAGTTCCAGAGGGTCCAACACCCCCTTCTGGTCTCCATGGGCACTGCACTCATATGCATGCCCATGCACAGTCACACATAAAATTAAAATTAAAATGAACCGCTAAAATTTTTAAATAATTAAAAGTATAAGACATTTAAAATATAAATGTTCTTGGGTTAGGTAAGATATGATATTCAAACACAGGGAACAAGGCAGGGGTGAGGAGGGGAGGGCAGCAGGATGCCCCTGGTAAAGGTGTTTGCCTTCATGTCTGACGATTTGGGTTTGACTCCTGGGTCCTTCACATGGCAGACGGGGAGAACTAACTCTCAAAAGTTGTCTTCTGACCTCCACACGCACACTGGGGCACATACACACTGAAGAGACTGGGGCAGGAAGATCACTCTAAGTTTAACTCTCAAAAGTTGTCTTCTGACCTCCACACGCACACTGGGGCACATATGCACTGAGGAGACTGGGGCAGGAAGATCACTCTAAGTTTAACTCTCAAAAGTTGTCTTCTGACCTCCACACACGCATACTGGGGCACATATGCACTGAAGAGACTGGAGCAGGAAGATCACTCTAAGTTTGAGGTCAAGTTGGGCTACACAGCAAGACCCTGACTCAAAAAAATAAAATTAAAAAATGGAATTATCAGTAATTCAGCTTCTGGGTATGACTCTTCAAAACTAGAAGCAGCTGCCACCACCTGGGTCTGGTTCAGTGAGTCCCTGAGGTTCACATGTTGAAATTTAATCCCCATTGTAAAGTACTGAGAGAAATTTAATCTGACTGTGATGCTGGGGGTGGGGTTTAGTGCAGGTCACAGGCTGAGCCCTTATGGTTGACTACTGGTAATTAGATAAGAAGAGGGAGAGAGACTGGAGGAGACACCCACCCCTGTCCCTGGCTCTTGTCATGTGATGCCCTGTACCAACGTGGTGCTCTGCCAGCAAGAAAGGCATCACCAGATTTAAGCCTTGAACTTTGGACCACAACTTCCAGCCAAAACAAACCTCTTTTCTTCATCAAGTCACCCAGCCTCAGGCATTTCACTGCACTAACTCAAAGGAGATTAATCATACGAAGAGGCAGCTGTCCAGACACAGCAGTGTTCACAACAGCTAAAGTGTAGGAGCAACCCAATGCTTATCGCTAGATAAATGGATAATCAAAATGACAAATACAGACAATAGAAATTAAGTTACAACACAAATTTACAGGCACTCTCAAACCCTAGATTGCTCTGAACAAATGTTGTAATGCCCCCGACTTGTCACAAAAAAACTGAAAACCGAGCTGCTCTCACTTCTAATGTCTTCCCATGACTGAGAGAGCGGAGCAATAGACAGTCCCAGCCCCATCAAAGTCCACCTGAATGGGGAAGGCTGTGTGAGGATGTGGGGTGTGGGGTGGGATGGCTGGGGGGGTGGCTGTGAGTGTGTGTGCGCATGCACATGTCTGGGGTGTGGTAGGGGTGGTTGTATGTGTGCATGGGGGACTGTCCATGCATGGGGGGACTGTGTATATGAGGAGACTGTGCATGAGTGTGTGTGTGTGTGTGTGTGTGTGTGTGCATGCCTCTGGTGTGGGAGGGGCAGTGTGTGTATGCATGTGTGGGAGAGAGGAGGGGTTGTGCATTTGTGTGTGTGTGTGTGTGTGCACACGCGCGTGTATGTGCAAGCCTCCGGTGTGGGAGGGGCAGTGTATGTATGCATGTGTGGGAGAGAGGAGGGGTTGTGCATTTGTGTGTGTGTGTGTGTGTGTGTGTGTGTGTGTGTGTGTGTGTGCGTGTGTGTGCTGGGGATGTAGCTCAGTTAGCAGAGTGCCTGCCCAGCACTCATGAAGCCCCAGGTTAATCACCAACACAGCTTGAACCAGGCGGTGGTGCATGCTCATAACCTCTGTGCTCAGAAGGCAGAAGCAGAAAAGTCAAGACTGACAGTTGTCCTTGGCTACACAGAGGGTTCAAAGCCCACCTAAGCTACAGGAGACCCTGTTTCAAAGACAGAGAGAGAGAGAGAGAGAGAGAGAGAGAGAGAGAGAGAGAGAGAGAGAGAGAGAGAGAATAAAAATATCAATACCCAATGTTGGTGAGCATGCAGACAAATTAGAACATCACGTGCTGCTGGGCTGTAAAATGGCACAGTCACTTTAGAAAACAGGGTAGGAACCCCTAGCCTTAGCCAGAAACTGAACAGCTGATAGCTTCGGGGGGAGTCAATTTCCTTTAGGGTTTGGCACTTGGGACCACACTGCAATGGGCATCATTCACTGCCATCAGTAGGCTACTGTATAGTGATGGTGGTGTTGGTGGTGGAGGTGGTGGTGGTGATGATGATGATGGTGGTGGTGATGGTGACGGGGGTGGTGGTAGTGGTGGTGGTGGTGATAGTGATGATGATGATGATAGAGAGGACATAGATTGTAGTTACTGTCCTTCTGGAGGACTAAGTTCAATGCCCAGCACTCACATGGCAGCTCACAACTGTTTGTCGCTCCAGTTCCAAGGGATATGAATTCTACATGCAGTGCATGCAATACTGCACAGACACACATGCAGGCAAAACACCCATTTACAGTTAGCTATAAAAATAGATCTTTTGGAAAAGAGAGATGGTTCCCAGTTAGAAGCACTGGCTGCTCTCGAAGAGAACAGAGGTTTGGTTCCCAGTTCCCACATGGCAGCTAACATCCACATGTGACCATAGTTCCAGGTGACATGTTGCCTTCTTCTGGCCTCTGTGGGTGCTGTGACGTCAAATGGATCACAGACATATATGCAGGCAAGACACTCATGCACATAAAAACATAATGTAATCAGTTTTTAAAAATATATATATACACATTATTGTAAATGCCAAAAACAGGCTGGTTCATCCTGTACAGTGACTTGAAATTCATATTTTGTGTACAGTGAAAGTATTCTCATGTTATCATATATACACTATCTTACATTTGGCTACATTGTACCCTAGCAGTGTGATAGGGATAACGGTGACAACATTTGGTATGGTGGCCCACACCTGTGATCACAGCACTGAGTAAACTAAGCCAAGATCAAGTTTGAGGCCAACATGGGCTACACACTGAGTTCAAAGCCAATCCATGCTGCCCAGCAAGAACTTGTCTTAAATAAAAGTAACAGCAGCAGCAGACAGCAGCTAACGTCAGTGCATTCGCACACGTAGCCACTCTAAGCGCTTTACACACTGATTAACTAATCCATCCTTACAACTACCTCATGTAGTGACTTCTGTAGTTCATCCATTTCACAGATGGAGAAACTGACCAGAGATAGCATCGTCTATCTTATCTATCAACAGGCGTTACAGTGTTTTCATTACATGCTTTGTTCCAGGAAACATCCTCATGCACAGAATTCTACAAGCCTGTGATAATTAACAGCAATTCTCTGAGTGGAGGAACTGTGAATATGCAAAAAATCATATTTAAAAATCGCCATGCACAAAACATGTCCCACTTGGAATCAAGGGATGATGGCCCAGCTCCTCCCTAGGCCAGCAGTGCTCACCATGCCTGCACAGCCTCCTCAGTGTCTACCTGTACTGACCGTCAATCCACAGAAACCTTCCATACTATGTATGCTTCAGGCACCAAACCCCCACCACCTGGGTTTGCTTGGGACTCCCTTGGAAATCCAGAGCCTGACCAACCTACAAGTCTCTGTAGCATCTCTGCCGTAACAGGGGTGAAAATAAAGGAGAGGCTGAAGAGTCTCACCAGCAGAAGAGCCCAAGCCACCCTTCCTGAGGGGACAGAAGGGCCCACCCCATTACCCAGAGTCCTCACTCACCTCAGCCTCTGCCAGACTGATCTGCCTCTCCAGATCCTCAGGGATCATTTTCCCTCTGGAAAAGAAAGAAGCTGAGTGAGTGGAGAAAACTCAGGTGCTCCAGACCAGGGAGGTCACCTGACACAGCTGGGTAAGGCAGAGGGGCAACTCAGAGGCCACTGTACAGACCAAACCTCAGAGCACAGGAATGGCAGGTCTGGGGGGGGGGGGGGGGAGGGGTGCTGGGGTAAGGGCCTGAGGCCAGAGCCAGTTTGTTTTGTTTTGCTTTGTTTTGGCAAGAAGATGACACGCTGTGCCCAGATGGGTCAGGGCCATGTCTCAGCAGGACCTTCACCTCTCGTCAGCCTTGACCACTCGGACACTGTCAGTGCCAAGTCCCAGAAATGCAGCTCCCTTGGTGACGGAGTAGTGACACTGTAAAGACACAGAGGGCAAGTCAGCACAACCTGAGTGGGGTCAGAGGTGCTGAGGCTAGGAGGGCAGAGACTGGCAAGAGCTGTGTGAGCTGCGATC
>NW_022196893.1:33622419-33627303 GCF_008632895.1 Mastomys coucha
TGGCCAGGGTTTTCAAAGAATCTTGTCTTGTCTTGTCTTGTTTTGTTTTTTTCAGACAGGGTTTCTCTGTGCAGCTCCGGCTATAGACTAGGCTGGCAGATTCACCTGCCTCTGCCTCCTGAATGTTAGGATTAAAGGTATGGAGCACCGCACAGCTCAAGTTCTTGTGAAGGAATTGTGTTGGACTCTAGTTAAATAGAGACTTAGAGCTGGTGGGGCCTGAGACTCTGCATTTCTAATAACCTCCTGGGTGGGGGCTGGTGAGATAGCTCAGCGGGTAAGAGCACTGACTGCTCTTCCGAAGGTCCTGAGTTCAAATCCCAGCAACCACATGGTGGCTCACAACCATCTGTAATGAGATCTGATACCTTCTTCTGGTACGTCTGAGGATAGCAACAGTGTACTTACATATAATAAATAAATATAAAAAAATTAATTAAAAAAAAACAAAAACCTCCCAGATGGTGTCAATGCTGCTGGACCATGAACTCCCCTCAGAAGTGGAACCTGTGTCTACTCCATCTGTCCTACCCTACCCCTACTTACCCCCAGAAGGCAAAATAAGCATATGCACCTATTTGGCCTCCTTAACGGAAGCATACCCCTTTGAGGGCAGAGAGTTAACTTGAAGGGTCTCTGACTGAGCTGGATGAAGATCAGACTTGGGAGTCCTGGGTCAGGGCTGTGACTCTTCCCTACCTCCTTTGAAGTGAAGAGAGCCAAGGGTGGCAGGGCCCGGAGGCCCCTCTGCTTGCAGTCTGGATAGCGCTGAAAGCGGGCCAGGTTCATGGCGTACATGTTGGAGACGGAGCCACCTGTCACAGGCAGGGTGGGAGATGGAGGGAGAGGGGGTGAGTCAAGACTGACGTTTTCTTCCCCTGACCTTTCCACCCAGAACTGATCAAAGAAGCAGGCATCACATTAGCTCCCAAGACACCAATTCCCGGGGTTCACAAATAGCACACAACATGGAACAGCCCCAGGGCCAGAAAATCCTCTAGACCCTGAGCTGCTGATAGGGACACATTCACCATACGACCCCAGAGCATTGCTGGCCAACACCGAGATAAGGGTAGGAGGCTCCTCCATAGCCCAGCCCAGTGCGGCCAGAGAGGAAACAGCCATAACCCCTCCACACTAGTTACACAGAATAAGAGAGAGTACAGGAGGCAGACCCTTTACCAAGACCCAAGGGAAACCCCTTTCTCACATACCAGGACAGAAGACCCCATCCCCAGAGTTCCAGCCCACCAGGGCACGGAGTTTCTTCAGCACCTCCTCTTCCATGAGTACAAACACAGGGGCAATCTCATATGTGTACCTGCCAGAGAACATGGGTGACAGTGGTTGAGGTGAAAGCACTGCCCAGCTAAGTCTTTAAGCTAGGGGAGGCATGAAGTAAGGAGCCCAAGAGAGAATCAGCAGGTGTCAAAGAACCAGAAAGCCCACATGAGAAAAATAGTGGGGTCAGAAGGCATAAGGAGGTTGGCGAAGGAGCCCAAGGGACAGACAGCAGGGAAAACATTCTGTCTGACAAGAGGCACTCGTAGAAAATGGTGGCAGGAGGAGAAAGTACTTTCCTCTCCTACCCAGATGGCTCCTCCCAGCCAACCCAAGATGGCTCACTGGCTGGTATTGAGGCTCTCTGTAATGATGCGCCCAGCCAGAGCATGGGGATCTAACCCTGAGAAGAGCTGGTTGAAGAACCGGGGGTGACCTGCAGAAGAGGAGCAGACAGAGGACTCAGGTTGGAGCTGGGTACTGGGGCCATAAGCCGCTCCCTCCAGGTTCCCAGGCACACCAGTCTTGACACTGTACTGAATCACAGCCCGGCAGCGCTCCAGGATCTGCTCCCGAGACTCGCCCTGGTTCTGCAGCTCCAAGTCCAGCAGCTGCTTGAGCTCTTCAGGCTCCTTCCATTCGCAGACCTAGGAGGAGAGGTCAAGACGCAGGGATCTTAGACCCCTGGCTGAGCTCTAGCCATCACATAACAGATGCAAGGCATCAGCAACTTGTAATTAAAACAGGTCCAGGATGTTTTCACAAGTGTGCCCAAGCAAGGGGAAACAAAGGACGTAAGACCAGAGTGCCAATTGTGAGGTACACCAGGGACAGGGGTGAACTCAGCGGAGTTAAGTTTACAAAATGACAGGCAGCAGGAGGGAGGGGATAGAGCCCACCTTCTCAGAGGCACTGGTCCCCTTCCGAATGGCCTCATCTACAACAATCCCAAACACGTCCCGGAGCAAGGCCTCCACAGCCACGGGGTCCCCATCCAGGGTCCTGAGTGGTTTTGAGTCAGCCATCAGGATGAAATCTGCAAGCAGGATGGAGCCATTCCTCATTCAGCCTGCGGCCCCACCTGGACACCAGCAAGGCCTTCTACCTGGTACGGGGGCTGAGGTCCTGGCTGAGTTCATGTGAGGGCAGTGGCAGTATCCGAGGAGATGGTGGGAACAAGGAGGGGAAGGCAACCAACCAGTGCTGAGCAGGTGGGACGGGGGCCACTGACACACTTACCTTCCAGCTCAGGAGGGTTCAGAGAAGGCTCAGACAAGTTGGTGACAAGTTACACAATGGACTTTTCGGAATAGAACTAAGACAGGAGAGGGAGCGGGGTAAAGCCAGAGTCACATGGCAGTGGCATTACTCTCATGACCCTTGCCCGAAAGAGAACTTTTACAGATTTGGGACAGGGACAGCAGCGAAGTTCCCTGCATAATCATTAGCAGAGAAGGGCGGGGCGTGAGAAGCAGGTGGCACACTCGCCTCAGGGAGGGGGTATGAGTGGAGAAGGAATTCCTACTGTGAATCTAAGTGCTCAGGGAAGGGAAGAAGACTAGAGGGCAGAGAGACCCAGGAAACAGGCCAGGAAGGGCTTGAGATGTGCAAGCCACCTCACAATTGAGGCTTTCTATACTCCTCGTCCTCCTCCTCCTCCTCCTCCTCCTCCTTCTCCTCCTCCTCCTTCTCCTCCTCCTCTTCCTCCTCCTCCTCTTCTCCCTCCTCCTCTTACTCCTCTTCTTCCTCCTCCTCCTCTTCTTCCTCCTCCTCCTCTTCCTCCTCCTCTTCCTCCTCTTCCTTCTCCTCCTCCTCCTCTTCCTCCTCTTCCTCCTCCTCCTCCTTCTCTTCCACCACCACCACTTTCTTGAGACAGGGTTTCTCTGTGTAGCCCTGGCTGTCCTAAAACTCACTCTGTAGACCAGGCTAGCCTCGAACACACAGAGATCCACCTGCTTCTGCCTCTGGAGTACCAAGTGCTGTTATTTAAGGTTGCATGTATTGCAGGTTGGCCTTCAACCTGATGGTAGCCAACAATGACTTCTGAACCACTCATTTCTTGCATCTACCTCTCAAGGGCTGGGGTTATAGGAATGAGCCACCATGCCCAGTTTATGGCACCCTGGGACTTAGACCAGGGCTTTGTATATGCTAGGCAAGCAGCATACCAAGCAAGCTCTATCTGTACCCGAGCTCCCCTGACCCCTTCTCTCTAAACAGAGAGTTTAGCATATTCCGGGCTTGCCTTAAAACTAAAATCCTCCTGCTTTTCTGTGGTTTGACAGGCCTATATTGTCAAGCCTCCTCTGTCCTGGTTTCTGAAGTCCTCTCAAAGGAGGTCATGCCAAGGAAGCACTGTCACACAACCATGATCTCTGCCATCCAAGCTAGGAAAGACACAGGTACATATGTGCAATAGCAATAGCCCAGGGCCTGATGGATCCTGACCCCAAGTGCCCTCAGAATTCAAAAAAGGAGTCCCAGGAGGCTGAAGTCTGGAAGGGGATGGAGGCTGAGACTTGAGATTGGACAGGAGAACCAGAGCAGGTAAGTGCGAGGTGAGAAGCACTTGGAGTAGAAAGAAGGCAGGCCATGAGCTAGGGATGAACAAAGTTACTCCTGACTCAGGCAGGAATCGACTAGCTGGGATACAGGAACAAAGGTGAGTGATTTATGGTGAGTCTTAAGAGTCAACCAGACCTAGGAATCTAATTTTACACTGCAGAAAGTCACCAAAGGACTCCATAGTAAGTCATATCATTACCTAGATGCTCAGACCTAAGTGTGTTGGTTCAAGCCTGCAACAACTGGAAGCAGAGGCAGGAGGATCACAAGTCCCAGGCCAGTTTTAGCACTATATACAAAGTTCCTGACTTGAAAAGGCAAAAACAAAACAAGAATTAGAATGGGAAAGATGATCTGGGCAGCGGTGCACCCTTTCACTTCCAGCACTTGGGAGGCAGAGGCAGGCCAGTCTCTGAGTTCAAGGCCAGCTTGGGCTACAAAGGATAGTCGGCGCTACACAGAGAACTCCTGCCTCCAAAAACAGTAATAATAATGGAAAAGATGGCTCAGTAGGTAGAGGTACTTGCTAATGAGCCTGACAGTAGGAGTTTGATTCCTGGGACCCACATGCAGGATGAGAGAATCAACTCCCACAAGTTGTCCTCTGGCCTCCACACCTACACCAAGCCACACACATACATGTACAAAAGAAAACAAAAAGAAATGCCATTTTTAAAATTATTTTTTAAAAAAATTGATGCTTTAAGCTGGCTGGTGGTGGTGCTCACCTTTAATCCCAGCACTCTGGAAGCAGACACAGGTGTATCTCTAAGTTCGAGGGCAGCCTGGACTAGAGTAAGTTCTACAACAGCCAAAGCTACACAGAAACCTTGGCTCAAAGGAAAAAAAAAAATCAATGCTTTCAGCTGGATGTATGTGTATCTACTACTATAATCCCCGTGCTTAGGAAGTTCAGGCAGAAGGATCACTGCAAGTCTGAGGCTAGCCTGGGGTACATAGTGAGTTTGAGGCCAGCCTAAACTACATAGGAAGCCCCTGTCTTTTAAGGAGGAGGAGGAAGAAAAGGAGGAAGGAAGG
>NW_022196893.1:33627473-33633489 GCF_008632895.1 Mastomys coucha
GGGGAAGGGGAAGGGGAAGGGGAAGGGGAAGAGAAGAGAACTGATGTTCAAGAGGCCGGTTTTTACCAGTAGGAAAATTGACAGGCAAGCGGTCAACCCCACCTGAATAAGGGCAGACAGAAGAAACCAGATTTGGGCTGGAGAGATGGCTCAGCGGTTAAGAGCACTGACTGCTCTTCCGAAGGTCCTGAGTTCAAATCCCAGCAACCACATGGTGGCTCACAACCATCCGTAATGAGATCTGACGCCCTCTTCTGGTGCGTCTGAAGACAGCTACAGTGTACTTACATATATTAAATAAATAAATCATTTAAAAAAGAAAGAAAGAAAGAAAGAAACAAACAAACCAGGTTTGGTCATTACACAAAATGCTTACAAAATCTCTGTTGAAGGAAATGGAAGAATCAAAGTTGACCCTGGAGTTTCATGCTTCAGTAACTGGAAAATTATATGCCAGACAAATATGGATGCAAGAGGAAAGAGCTGAGTAAAAGCTAATGAAGGATCTCTTACAAGTGTCCATCCAAGTGGAAGACCCACAAGTGGGGACAGCCTAGCTAAAGCTAGCAAGAGACGCTTTGGGAGACCAAGTTGAGATCCCAGTGAACTGAATCTTTATGATACTCAGAGGGAGGAGTGAGAAGAAAGGCCAACACTGAGGTTTAAGGGGCCCTAGGAGAGGGTGAGCAGATCTGGAACACAACCACCTTCCTGAGAGAAACAGCTCAATCTACTGCCAGCACTCAATGGCCTCACTGGCTAGAAACACGGATCCAAGGGATGCCTCGACGTTTTATGAGTACACTCAGTCTGGGGAAGTGGGAACATTGGCCAGGATGTGGGGGCGGGGGTCAGTCCTTCAGAGGCACTGTGCTAGCTCCCCTGCTCTAACAGTGGCAAACATGGAGTACAAAGGTCAAGAGACTAATTAAACAGGCAAGCTGGGCTAGGGTGGCCATCAGAGCTTGCCTACCACATGGAAGACCCAGCGAAAGCAAATAAAAATGGGCCCTACTTCATGACTTACCGTACACCACTGTACGAACTTAAAATGCACCATGTTAGCCCTCATACTTGTTCAGGGTAAGCAAGCCTACAAGCCACATTTTAAAGAGAGCCAAGTTTCAAAGATACATGACACCCGTCCAGGTTATACAACCAGTTCTGTGGCCTGGTCCATGGCTCCCAGGGTCCAGCTGGGCCACTCTCCTGCCTCCTATCCCATCGTGCATAATTATTGACAGCTGTCACCTTCTCTTTTTCTTGTTTGCCTTATTTTTCCAGATTAAAAGTTCTGCTGTTGTGATTTCAGTGGCATTCTGATGGAAATGCGGCAAATGTGTGTGCTTATTCCGCTGTGTCTGAGGGGAGGAACTCAGGGACCACAAATTTATAGAGTGATACCATTTTGGATGCCTGTGACTTTTCCACTGGCAGCTGCAGCAGGCATGGTGCATTTGGGAGGAAGTGCAGGCTCCTGCACTGGGGTTTCCCCCAGGTGATTCTGTGGTAGGAGAGCACAGCTGTGGAGAAGAGAATATGGGGGGGGGGAGGGGAGAAAGGTAGGGGGGTTGAAACAAGGGACCATGTGATTGAAGTTGGACAAGGGAAGTTAAAGAAAAGAGGAAGTTAAAGAAAGTCGTTCTGAGGGGGGACTTATGGACTGGAGGGGCTGTGCAGACTTGGCCCTGCCACGCTGGCATCTTCAGCCAGGGCTGACGTCCTCCTGATTCACCTCAGCTCTCTGTCTCAGAAAGACTGGATGAAAATCTGCATGACCCTGACTCTTCCCACCCCATACCCATCTACCAGGCAGCGGCCATTCTGCCCTCCTCTAAGGAAACAGAAGGATTGTTCTCTGGAGAAATGGAGACACTGGAGCCATTTCTGGGACGTAAGAACATCTGAAGGGTAGACTGGACACTGTCTTGACACAGGAAAATGTGACCCTTGCCCCTAGTTGTCAGGCATCAATTTTCCAGGGCCAGAGCCTGGAGAGTATCTCTCTGAAGAAACAAAATCCAGAGAAAAGACTCACCCTTGGGGCCAGAGGTGGGGCGGGCTTGATGGCATAGCTGGCCTTGCTTGCACAGGCCTTCCCTAAAGACTCACCCTTGGGGCTGGAGGTGGGCAGGCTTGATGGCATAGCTGGCCTTGCTGGCACAGGTCTTCCCTAGCTGGCCTTGCTGGCAAAGGCCTTCCCTAACAGTGATGCCATCAGTCATACAGCTCACTCTGATGCCTTACTCTTAAGCCTGACAAGGAACACTAAGCACGGACACACGCCTGCAATCCTAGCACCTGAAAGGCTGAGTCAGAGAGGCTAAAGAGGATGGAGCTCAGGGACAACCTTCATTACACTGTGAGTTCTAAGTCAGCCTATGAAGAGATGCTGCCTCAGAAAACCTGAACAATTAAGTGAAACTAAAAATAAAAACTCCAAATGACAAGTGTATGTATGGATGTATGTATTGATACATGTATGTAAGACAACTAAAGAAAGAACCTAACAAGAATCAGAGCTACAGGAAATGCTAATGCACATCTATGCAGTCCCAGCACTTGGGGCGCTGAGGCAGGAGGATCACCTCAAGCTGGAAACCACTCTAGGCTATATAGGAAGAACACATGATTGGAAAGGATAGCAGAGGAGATGGGAGATGGGCACTGGAGGGAAGAAACGGGAGGTAGGTTGGATCCAAACACATCGTATGCATGTATGAATATTATTTAATTTGTTTGGTTAGTTGGTTGGCTTGTTTTCTTGAGACAGGGCTTGTCTGTATAATCCCGGCTGTCTTGGAACTCACTCCATAGACCAGTCTAACCTCGAGCTCACAGAGATCCCCCTGACTCTGCCTCTCGAGTGCTGAAATTAAAGGTGTGTGCCACCATTACCCAGATTAAATATTTAATATTTAAAGGGCAAAACAAAAGAAACAGAGCTAAAAAAACAGATAAACTAAGCTAGCAAGATGGTTCAGCAGGTAAAAGCACCAGCTATCAAGATGGCACCCTGAGCAAGATGCCAGAGACTCACAAGTAGAAAGGGAGAACCCACTCCCCAAAGTTGTCTCCTGGCATCCACATGTCACATATATCCACATCACATGCACACACACACACACACACACACACACACACACACAAATTAAGAGTAAAGTGTAATGAGGGGGACCTGCAATGACCTCTTCACATAAGGTTAGGCTGCCTGGCAGGATTTCAGTGTCTCAAACGTTCTGGACCCAGGAACATCTGGCAGCTTTGAGGCCCCACTGGGAGCTCCACACCATGGGAAGGAACCTGAACAGGATCAAGACCCCGTGCTGGTGCTCAATGGCTTCTCCCAGATGGGCTTTCTCAGAGGCTGGCATGAAGCTGCTCCTTCAGAAACTGGGACTCGTGCCTGCTACCATCTTCATTGTAGCCAAGAAGTGTCATGGCTGAGGTCCTTCATGTCACCATCCCTCTCTGACAGCCTCATCTTTGATAAAGCACTGACATGTCATCCTAATAAATAGACTATCTGAGTTCTGTTAAAAGAGGATGGGTGGGGCTGGTGAGATGGCTCAGCCGGTAAGAGCACCAACAACCACATGGTGGCTCACAACCACCAGTAATGAGATCTGACGCCCTCTTCTGGTGCACCTGAAGATAGTCACAGTGTATTATGTATAATAATAAATCTTTAAAAAAAAAGAGGGTAGGTGGGGTAAGTGTATGTGTGTGCACCTCTGAAGGCACTAGGCATAGCTGTGGTGCACGCATATGCATACACACACACACATACACAAAGTGTACTCTTAACTTTTAAGTAAACAGAGGCAGACCATGCTCAGCGCCCTGTACCCTGCACCCAGAACCTCAGTCTGTTTACTCAGTCCCCAGTGAGCGCGACTTACTTTGGTGGACATTGGAGCAGGGAGGAGAACTCAAAACCACGGTGGAAGCTAAGAAGCCAAGTCAACCCGCAGACATGGCTCTGTTTGGCTCTATAGTATTTTCAAAACTTTTAAAAATTAGGGACTGACTGCCAGGCAGTGGTTGCGCACGCCTTTAATCCCAGCTCTTGGGAGGCAGAGGCAGGCGGATGTCTGAGTTCGAGGCCAGCCTGGTCTACAGAGTGAGTTCTAGGATAGCTAGGGCTACAACAGAGAAACCGTGTCTCAAAAAAAAAAAAAAAAAGGGACTGAGCTAGGAATGATGGTGCATACCTTTAATATCAGCACTTGGGAGACTAAGGCAAGAGGATTTTTGTCAGTTCAAGGCCAGCCTGTTTTACATACTAAGTTCCAGGATCACCAGTCCTTGGTAGAGAGACCCTATATTTAAAAAAAAAAAAAAAAGAAGCAATACTCCGTCTCAAAAATATACACTACTATAACAAAAACTCTGTTTCCCAGCCTGCTCCTGTTCTTTACAGCCCATTCCAGAGCACACAAGGAATCGATTTATTGGCTTCTTGGATGTCCTTTCAGAGTTTTACTGCAAATACTAACAAATGTGAACATTTTTTTCCCCTTTTAAGAGGCACAAAATCACTCTACAATTGTTTTTTTTTTTTCTCCACAAATAAAACATGGGTAATCTTATTTAGTATGTACAGAACCTCTTCATTGTTCTTTAATATAATGGCTTTAATGGAGATAAACTTACATACCACAGAGCACAGCCCTTTATCCAGGGGCTTTAGTATAGCCACAAGCTTGTGTAATCACCACTACTACCCAACTCTAGGGCCTTTTCCTCATCCTAGGAATAAGCTCCTCTGGCTCCTGCTCCCAAAACCTCTGGCAACCACAAGTCTATGTTCCACTGCTACAGATTTGCCTGTGCTGGGCAGGTCCTAAAAAGCACACACGGAAGCTGGTGAGATGGCTCCCTGGTTGAGAGCGTGCACTCTTCATGCAGAGGACCCAAGTTTGGTCCCTAGCACCCATGTGGGACAGCTCACGGCTATTTTGCAACTCCGTTCCCTCTTATGCATGCACCCACAATCCTTCTTCTTTTTTAGTTTATTTTTATGTACATTGATGTTTCGCCTGCACATATGTCTGTGTAAGGATATGTCAGATCCCCTAGAACTGGAGCTACAGACAGTTGTGAGCTGCCATGTGGGTGCTGGAAACTGAACTCAGGTCCTCTAGAGAGCCAATGTTCTTAAGGCTGAGCCATCTCTCCAGCCCCCACCCCTTCCTTAAAGAAGCATATAATATGTGGGGTTTTGCAACTGGCTTCTTTTACTTAGCATTTAGTTTTTAAGGCTCATCCTTGTTGTAGCATGAACCAGCATTTCACTTCCTTTCATGGCGGGATCCTACTCTTTGCAGCTGTATACTGTGTTTCATCTGGCCATTTGTAAGTTCTTGATATTTCAGTCATTTGTGACCTGGCTCTGATTCGAAGTGCTGCTATGAATGTTAGTGTACAAGTTTTTGTGTGGGCATGTGTTTCCAACTCCACTGAGGACATTCCTGGTGGTAAAACTGCTGAGTCACACGCTAACTCTCTGTTTAACCTTTTGAGAAACTGCCAAATTGTTTTCCCAAACAGTTGTCATTTTACAGTTCCTACCAATACTGGACAAGGACACCAGGTGTTCCGCACCTTTGCAGAGACTTGTTACTGTCTGCTTTTTTGCCACAGCCATCTGCATGTTTGATGGGGGTGAACATTTATAAAACTTGTACCAACATATAAAAATGTTGGACTAGCGGGCTGGAGAGATGGCTCAGCGGGTAAGAGCACTGACTGCTCCTCCGAAGGTCGTGAGTTCAAATTCCAGCAACCACATGGTGGCTCACAACCACCCATAATGAAATCTGATACCCTCTTCTGTGTACTCATTTATTAAAATAAATAAATCTTTAAAAAAAATGTTGGACTAGCAAAATGGCTCAATGGGTTAAAGGTGCTTGCCACCAAGCCTGACCACCTGAATGTGACTCCTGGACTCCACGTGATAGATGTAAAGAATTAACTCTTGTTGAGAAGTTGTTTTCTGACCTCTATACAC
>NW_022196893.1:33633790-33637076 GCF_008632895.1 Mastomys coucha
CACACACACACACACTCATTCTCTCTCTCTCACACACACACACACTCATTCTCTCTCTCTCTCACACATACACACACACACTCATTCTCTCTCTCTCTCTCACACACACACACATACATATACTCTCTCACACATGTGCACACACTCATACTCACATATATAGACACACATGATGGACATGATAACACACATGATACACACATACATACACTCTCACACAGAGATACACAAACTCACATACATACTCACACTCATACACAGACATATAAACAGGCATACAGAGACATACAGTCACACACACTCATGCATATATGATGAGTAAACATAATTTTTAAAATGTCCTACAGGGCCAGTAAGATGGCTTAGTAGATAAAAGTACTTGGAACCAAGCCTGACGATCTGAATCTGATCCCAGGAATCCAAACAGTGTAAGGAAAGACTTGATTTGCAGAAGTTGTTCTCTGATCTTCTTCACCTTGTACCACAGCAAATATGTGTACATACACACAGGCACACACACTAAGGAAATAAATATAATTAAGGTTTTGTTTTGTTTTGAAACAGGGTTTCTTTGTATAGCTCAGGCTGACGTGGGAACTCACTCTGTAGACCAGGCTGGCCTGAAACTGAGAGAGATCTGCCTGCCACTTCTAGGATCAAAGGTGTGTGCCACCACTGCCCAGCTAAGAATTGTATTTCTTCAATGTCTTAGTAAATGTCCATGCCCTTAGCTTCAGCAAGATAAAATGACACAGCCAACATCTGAAATTGAGGAGTAAACATATCTCAGGGTCTGGATGTGTAGCTCAACCCTATAGTGTTTTCCTACTATGTAAGAGGTACTGACTTGACTCCCAGCATAGCATACACACACAGACACACACACTCACAGACACACACACACACACACACACACACACACACACACAGAGATATCTCTGTATGGTTTTATGTCAGTTTCTCTGAAGCCCTGACACACTTCAAAACCTCACTGCCCCATGAGAGCAGAACAGAGGGTCTGTCTTCTGTTTGTCTGCTTTACGAATGGGGTTGTGCTGTGTGGCCCAGGCTGCCCCGGCGCTTATGAATTTAAGCAGTCTTCCAGCCTCAGTCTTGCGAACTGGCCTTTTTGGTGCACACTCCTGCCCTCAGCTTCGCTTTCTTTCCTTTCAGTAGTCCTGGGTAGAACACAGGGCCTTGTGAATGCCTGACAAGCATCCTACAACCTCAGCACAGCTTAAGAAACTTATGACTCATGCAATTCTAGTATTTATAGCTGAGGCAGGAGGATTGCCATAAGTCCCTGGCTAGCCCAGACCAAAGGGTGAGTTCCAGGCCAGCCTGGTTTATATAGTGACACTTTTTTCTTAAGAAAAAAAAAGTGTGTTCCTCTACATGGTTTATTCTAATGGTGCGGTCCATTAAAGCGCTGAGGCACACACCTGTACTCCAAAAGCCTGACTGAAAGAACCGACCTCAAAACAAAGTGCTGAGGATCTCACACACCAGCTTCAAAGCTTTCACTTTGAAAGCTGAGCTCCCAGCTTCAGGATGAGAGTGTGTCCTTCCTATACAGGGGCAAAGCCAAGACAGTGGGCAAAGAGGGTTATTGCTGGGCATAGGCCCTTTATGACTGTGCATGTGGTTTCAGCAGGTCTGCCCTGCCCTGGCTATTCCACCTTCGGCTAGGTAAGTATGATCCCCTGGTCTAAAGGTTTCCCTACTTCTCCTTCAAGGACATCTCTCGATTGTGCTTTCATTTCTTCAATCCTGGTCCTCCCCGCTTCTTCATATTTTATGTTGCTCAACTTCTTGTAACATGTCCCCTTTAGCCATCCCTTCTTGGCAGTCAACTTCCCAAAGTTCTCTCAATTCTGTTTTACTTCCCTTCCTCTTGATCCCCTCATCATACCACCCTGTAGTTCCTACCTTCAAGACCATCATGAAGTGTCCTGCCTCCAAATTGAATGGATTCAGTTCTTCCATATCCTTCATGAGCCACATGACAGCCATTATTGACCAGTCTGTCTTGTCTCACCATACATAGCTGGGCTCCCTCACCTAATCCCCATCCTATCCCTATGCATTTTTCTTTTCTTTTCTTTATTTCTCTTTTCTTTATTATTGGTTTTTCAATACAGGGTTTCTTTGTGTAGCCTTGCTAGTCTTGAACTAGCTCTATAGACCAGGCTGGCCTCGAACTCAGAGATCCACCTGGATGGGAGAGGTAGGGAGTGGGGTGGAGAGCACGTGTTCATGGTACCCATAACATCTAAGTATCCAAAGAATCCAGAAAGAATTTTAAATCCCCTCAAACTTGGAGTTACAGGTAATATGGGTTATGGGAACTGAATCAGGGTGAATCCTTGGCATTTCTCTACCCCAGGCATTTTTTAAAAAGACTAGAAGAAGCCAGGCAGTGGTGGCTCAAGCCTTTAATCCCAGTACTTGGGAGGTAGAGGTAGGTGGATTTCCAAGTTCAAGGCCAGCCTGGTCTACAGAGTGAGTTCCAGGACAGCCAGGCCTATACAGAGGAACCCTGTCTCGAAACCCCCCCCCCCCAAAAAAAAAAGACTGGAAGAGACTTCAAAATATTACTGTGGTGTTGGAATGAATCATAGGTGATTTGGATTCCATGTTTACACAGCCCTAGTCTTTAGTATGATCTGTGCTCACGAGTGCTCACGTAGAGATCGGTGCACAGGGTCACTCTCTACCTTACTTCTGAGACAGACTCTCTCATAGAGGCCCAAGCTCCACATCTCAGGTAGACTGGATGACCAGCAAGTTGCCAGGATCAACCTGTCTGCCACTGCGTCCAGCTTATGTGTGGTGCCACTACGTCCAGCTTATGTGTGGTGCTGGGGATGAGAACTCAGTCCCCATGTTTGCACAGTAGGCTCACCCACTAAGCCATGGCCCCAGCAGTCCTAATTCACCTTTGTTGTGACAAATAACCCCACAAAAACCAACTTATAGAAGAAAGGGTTTATTTGTCTTACAACTGCAGTTTGCAATCCATCGTTTGGGGGTAGGATCTGATTAATCTAATCGTGTCACATTCACAGGCTGGAGCTGATCTATACAGGGGTCTGAAGAGTTGGCTCCATTGTTAAGAACACCAGCTGATCTTCCAGGAGACTAGAGTTAGATTCCCAGCACCCAAGTGGACTGTAATTAGAGACCCAAGAGATCCAGTTCCTCTTCTGGCCTCCTCAGGCACTATCTGCATGTGCTGAACATATATACACGCAGGGAAAACACCCATACATACACAATTAAGTTT
>NW_022196893.1:33637146-33660553 GCF_008632895.1 Mastomys coucha
GGACAGCCAGGGCTACTCAGAGAAATCCTGTCTCAGGGGAAAAAAAAAAAAGAGGGCTGGAGAGATGGCTTGCTCCTCCAGAGGCCCAGAGTTCAAATCTCAGCAACCACATGGTGGCTCATAACCATCTGTAATAGGATCTGATGCCCTCTTCTGATGTGTCTGAAGACAGCTACAGTGTACCTACATATAATAAATAAATAAATCTTAAAAAAAAAAAAGAGTAGACAGAAATGAATGCACACTTCTCCTTGAATGCTTATTACCTAGCTAGCCCTTTTATGTATCTCTTATACAGTCCAGAGTCCCCAGCCCACAGTTGTCTGGGTGAAGGAAGTTCCTCACAGAAGTGTCCACAAGCCAACGTGATTTACAGGCCTCCTTAAAGGAGACTCATTATGGCTAGTTAACAAAGACAACCATCAGCGTCCCCCTCCGTATTTAAAAAGAGTATACAATAATCTCACATTACACACACCATTAAAATAAAAGTTACTTTAAAACAAGGGACTGAGAAGGTATGGACTATGGTAGTGCACACCTTTTCAGATCTCTGTGAGTTCAAGACTAGCTTGGTCTATATGCAAGTTCCAGGCCAACCAGGGCTGCATAGTGAGACCCTATCTCAAAAAGAAAAAAAAAAAAAGATAGTAATTAAAAAAAAAAAAGAAGGAGCTGGGGATATGAGTTTTGTGATAGGCAAGGTTCTCGGTTCAGTCCCCAACACCACAAAACAAAAACAAAAATTCCGAATTACATACACTGCCAGGCTCAAGGAAATGTCCCTTGTATATCATTCTATTTCCCAACTTCTTTATTCAGTCTCATCAAAGGTCTTAGGGATGGCAAAGGGAGCTAGACAGTTTGTTTCTATTATGCAACCCATGCTGTCTCTCAAGAGAATGGGTTCAGCTTGTTCAGCAAACACTGACTGTCTATGTCTGCCATTTGACTGGCAACTGCCCCAGGGACTGTGTTTGTCCTGTGGGTTCCAACTTGCAGCCAGCAAAGGAACCTAGATCCAGACTGAAGGCAAAACCACGTAATGGAGCAGACACTCACTCCAGAGAGGCACTACTGTACAGTTTGAACACCTGCCCAGTCCAGATGCTCAGGTGAAAGCCAATGGCTGTCCTTCAGGCACACACTCATCAGGGATCATCACAGCAGCATTTGCTTACGTGCTGGAGAGAGTTTGAAAGAGGCTGAGTTAAGGACCCTGCACCAGAGGAGCCCTGCCTGAGGGCAAAGAGATCTGGACAGTTAGGTATCTCCAAAAGCTCTTTCTAGTAGGCTTATTGTTAGAAAATTAACAAACTGTGCCCTTCGATATTCCTCCGCAGGTAAAGCCACGTGCACTTAAGCCTAGTGACCAGAGCTCTTCTATCCCTGGACCCACGTGACAGAAGGGGAAAACTGACCCTTAAAAGTTGTCCTCTGGCCAGGTGGTGGTGGAGCACGCCTTTAATCCCAGCACTTGGGAGGCAGAGGCAGGCAAAAGTCTTCAAGTTCAAGGCCAGTGTGGTCTACATAGAGAGTTACAGGACAGCCAGGCCTACACAGATACATCATGCTTGAGAAAAAATAAAAAGCTATACTCTGACCTCTACATGGAGAGATATGTACCCATACACATAAATACACACAAAATAAATATACATGTTTTAAAGAAAAAAACTTTGAAACCTGGCATATAGCTGTGCTTCACAGCAGAATGGTTTCAAACTTCAACACTATGATTAAAATTTGGGGAGATGGGGGGTGTGGAGGGGAAGATTTTGGAAGCTGGAGAAACAGCTCAGTGTAAAGAGTACGTATTGCTCTTGCAGAGGATCCAGGTGTGATTCCCAGTACAGGGCTATCTGTCACTCCAGTTCAGGGTATCCTATACCCTCCGCTGCATGCATATTATGTGCATACAGGCATACAGGCAAAACATTCATACACTTACAATACACACACGAATAAAAATGAAAATAAATCTTCAAAGCACGTAGGCATATTCACATAGTCACATCTCATATTTACTCACGGAGTCTGTATAAGTGCAAGAAGATAACCACATGAGGATACCCACTGCTGAGTTATTATCTTTTTATTTTTTTCTTCCCCAAGACAGGGTACTACGCAGCCCAAGCTGGCCTCAAACTCAATGTGTAGCTGAGGATGACCTTCAAGTTCAGATTCTCCTGCTTCTCCCTCCCAGTTCATGAATCACACCTTCACTATGAACTGCTGCTTGGGTGGGGTCTGTTTTGTTTGTTTAATTTTGTTTTTCCGCCTTGAGACAGTCTCACTCTGCTATTCTGGCTTATGAACTCCTGGGCTTGAGTGATTCTCTTGTTCAACCTCCTAGGCAGCTGAGGCTACAGGTCTGGATCATCTCACGCAGCTTTCGTTATGAAACAATTCTTAAAATGTGAACTCACTTAGATATCTATCATGGACTATCTGCTGAATTTGAAACCCAACAATCCAGGGTGAGGCAGGAAGAACTCAGGAGACTTTGAAGCCAGCGTGAGCTATGGAATAAGGACCTATTCCAAACAAGAACAGAAAATAAAATACAGTGTATAGTACATTTTAGGTGACAAAAAAAAAGTCACTGAGTAAAAAAAAAAAAAGAGTTATAAACTCAGAAAAAGTGTCTCATTGTACAGAGTTCACCAAACTGATAAGACCTGGGGAGTAGTAGAACACTCAAGAACTGGGGCTAGAGAAATGGCTCAGCAGTTAAGAGCACTGGCTGCTCTTCCAGAGGTCCTGAGTTCAGTTCCCAGCAACCACCTGTAATGGGATCCAATGCCCTCTTCTGGTGTGTGTCTGAAGACAGCTACAGTGTACTCATATACATAAATGAATAAACCTTTTAAAAAAGAAAGAGAGAGAGAGAAAGAAAACTCAATAGCTGACAGCTTGTCCAGCATGCACCAGACCATGAACTTGAACAAGCCCCACTATCAAAAATATAACAGGGACTTGAGCACTGGCTCAGAAGTTGAGAGCTCTGGCTGCTCTTCCAGAGGAATCAGGTTCAATTCCCAGCACCCATGTAGTGGCTCACATTGTCACAGGTGGCCCATAAGGGTCAGTAACTCCATTCTAGGTACATCCTCTCTTCTGGCTTGTATTTATATATTTATATATATATATGTATATATATATATATATTTTTTTTTTTTGGTTTTTTTTTTTTTTTGGTTTTTCGAGACAGGGTTTCCCTGTGTAGCCCTGGCTGTCCTGGAACTCACTCTGTAGACCAGGCTGGCCTTGAACTCTGAAATCCGCCTGCCTCTGCCTCCCAAGTGCTGGGATTAAAGGCATGTGCCACCACCGTCCGGCAGTTCTTTGTTTTTTAAAGACTGTGTATCTCTAGCTGGTAGAACTTGCTATGTATACCAGGTTGGCCTTGAACTCACAGGTATCTGCCTGCTCTGCCTTTCAGGTGCTGGGATTAAAGATATTTGCCACACTCTCTTGCATAAACTAATGTTTAAAACTGTATGTTTATTATGTGCCTATGTCCATGCAAGTTCCAGAGTCTGTGCACACTTGGAAGTCAGAAGAGGTTGTTGTATGCCCTATCACTCTGCCTATTCCTTTAGAAGCAGGGTCTCTCCCCTCAACCTGGGGCTCTAATTTTCTCATTTAAGGTGGAATCCAGCAATTCCGGGGGATCCTCCAGTCTCCACCTTCGTCAGAGCAGGCTTGTTACCTGGATAACAGAATCTAAAACTCTGGTCCCCATGATTTCCCAGCAAGCACTCTTAACAGCTGGGTCATCTCTTCAGGTCCCTAATTTGTTCTAAAAAACATTCCTGGTGACATTTCTCTCCATTTTATGTCAGTTTCAGAATGATCCTAAGGGAAATGGAACTTACTTTAGTGGTGTAAAATGTGCAGGTCTGTGTTTAGGAATCCTTATGGTTTTTTTTGGATAATGCCCTTACTGTCTATTAAACTTACCAGACAGCAGTTAGAATAGAAACTGGGACTTAACGTGGAATTCCCGTTTCTTTCTGCCAAGTGTGCACTTCGAATAGCCTATCTTTTAGCAGGACTCCTCTCTAATGCTAAAGTGGGGTGACACGGAGCTAGTATACGAGGATGGGCTCAATTTTCCAAATGCGGCCTGGCCCAGAGGACAGCACGCACTTCCAAACCTCCAACAAGAGTAGTCCACTGAAGGGAAAAAGGCCTTCTCTTGAAAGGAAGCCTAGTTTAGTTAGGTCAAGACTGCGGGGCCGGAGCTCGTCTGCCTCGGGTATTGAGGGAAGTCTCTGAGACTCCTATGCAGATGGTGGCTTAGTGTGTACCGCAGGACTGCGCAATGGCTTAACTCTCCACCCAGCTGACCTCACTCTGCAGGTCTGCGCCGGATAGCAGCAAGCAACCGGAAAGACAAACCCGACCAAGCTTACAGAAAAGATCAGGGGTACGAACTGTTCCGGCTTCTACCTGGGGCGTCAGGAGAGAGACGGAGGGAGTTCCTGCTAGAATCAACCAGGCCACCTAGCGAACCTTCTCGTGGAACACTCAGTACCTAAAGGTTCCAGGCGAGCCTGGAGGCTGCCCTCAGCCAAGATGGCGGCCGGGGCGCGCGCGCGCCACGGCGCACGCGCCGCCCTTCGCACCACCCTCCTCCGGTCCTCCCGGCCGTCCCCCTCCCACTCGCCAGCTGCAGCTCTCCGCGCGTCCCCAGCCTCACCCCTTTTCGGAGGCCCCCTCCTGTCCCGGCTCCAGAGCCCGGAAGTGGATGTGGCCGCTTGGCAAAGAGGGCGAGGGGGAGGGAGAAGTGCTTCCGGGGAAACGGGCCCCGGGTTGGTGTTTGTAAACTTGCCTCGGTCCCGGCGCGGGCAGCGGCGGCCGCGGGCTCCGCACGGGGTGCCTGGGGCCTGGACGGGGCGCCGCGCGGAGGAGGAGACGGCGGGAGGCCGTGCCGGGCAGGTAGGCGCGCGCCGCGGGGAGGCAGCGTCGAGCGGGCGGGCGAGCGGGCGAGCGGGCGGGCGGGCAGCAGCGCCTCAGCAGCTCGCAGGCCGTGGGGCGCCGCGCGCGAAGGGGGAGGGGAGCGCGGCGGAGGAGGGGCGCGCGGCGGAGGGAGGGGGCGCGAGGGGAGGGCCGCCGCCGCCCCGCCCCCCGTCCCCCCCCACCGGGAGAGGGAGGCTTGCCCGGGGAGGGGGGCGCGGGCGCGAGCACGCAGGGCGCGCGCGGCCCGGCGCTCCAGGGCTGCGCTCCGGGTCCGTCCGCGCGCTGCGGCTGCCTGCAGAGCGCACACGCCCGCCCTCCACCTCCGCGGCGAATTTACGCACCTTCGGGCGGACTCGGAGTGACGCTCACGTGTGGGCACTGCCAGCCACCCCGGTGCTCGGCACAGGCCCCTCGAGCTTCCTTCCACCACGGTTCTGCCCTCCTCTGTGGAGTGCCAGCTTTGCAGGCCGGCCCACTCCGCACAAAAGCCCCAAAGGGCCTCCGCCCCCTTCTTCCGTTCCTACGATGGCAAATCCCAGCACTTACTCCGTTGGCAGATCCTCTCTATAGGAGGCCCAACTTACTTTTGCTCCCGTTGGCTGCTCGTTCTGGCCCAGGAGGCCAGTTTCTTCTACTGACCTAGATAGAAAGCTCTTGATTCATGTCCTCCTTTTGAGCTTCAGAACACCCAACAAAATAAGTTGAGAGAGCTTCGCCCGTTGTATGGCCTGAGGATGTTGCACCTAAGGACCTCGTCTCCCTTTCTGGTTTCAGGTTTCTGGAACAGACCTAGAGCTTCACCAAGAGAATTCAACTTGGAAACCAAGACTGGTAGACTCTCATTTCTTCCGACAAGAGGCAGAAGTCAGAGAGAGACCTCGGATTCTTGGGACACCTGTTTTCCTTTTGGAGGACGCTAAGTTCTTTGAGAAGACGAAGGCAGTTAAAATAATGGCAACCGAACTGAAAGAACTGGAAGGAGCCATTACTGTGATTTGGTGACAGTTCTTCAAACAACAGTGTCTTAAGGAAAACTGGACAAAGAACTTCTGAACTTTTTGGGTTCATTAAGTGAAGTCAGCATGGCTCAGGTAAAAAGCCCTAGCATCCTCCTTCAAGACAATTCACTGGGAAGCCTGTTTGCAATGTCACTCTTGAATCCTGCCTTAGTCAACAGTATTGACCATCCCCAGTGAGCCGAGCTCTGTATTAAGCACCAGGGGGAGATCTAGAGGAAGGAAAGGAGACAGGCCACAGCCCCTGCCTTCAGGGAGCTTCCAGTCAAATGAAGGAGGTAGGCTGTATACCACGTCACAGGCGCTGATGGGCCATCGGCAAAGCACCTTGTACCCGGTGTGCTTTTGGTACGTGAAGTACTCGGGCAGAAGGGAGTGAATAGTCTGGTGAATGCTTCATTTGTTTTTTTTTTCCAACAGGAATTTTATTGAGCTCCTGTTACATGCAAGGCATTGTGCTTGGAATACAAAGATGAATAAGATTGTCCTTGTCCCCAGTAAGCTTCCAGGCTAGTTGGGGGGAGGGGAAGGGATGATGGAAAGACAGTCTGTTGTTTATTATTTTTATATTCACGGTGCCCTGCATGATAGCTGGCTGGTACTAGAGACTCTGAGTCTGTTGACTTGAAAGCAGTTCTCAGTGATAGGATTGTTACTGTGTGGTGGTACTTCTGCCTGGATGGGAAAAAGAAAAGGAAGCTTGCAGGTAGCATAGGGTTTTGCTAGATAAATAAACAGAGAAGGGCATTCAGTCAGAGGGACTGTGTGGGCAGAGACTTAGAGGGATGGGGTACCACTAGGTGGTTTGGTGGGTAGTTAAGGAGCAAAGATTGTTAGCGAGACAGGGTAGGTAATGGAGGAGGGGGTTGTTTTCTGGAGAAGTCAGCAGAGTGTGGCCCAAGGGCTTTTTGTGCTTTCCTAAGGAATTAGACATTATTATCCAGGGAGTGGGGACTCCCCAAAGAACGTTAAGCATCAAAGTAATGTTCAGAAGATAGCTGTCTTTGTAAAGGTGGCAGATGGATTGGAAGGACAAGATGACCAGAGGAACCGAGGGACCGTTGTAGTCTTCTGAATGGAGAGCCATGCGCTTCTCTGAGCTTTCTTTGAGGGACCCTCTACCAGTCTCACCAGGACTGCAGCCTGATTGTGGTGGGATTGGCTTTCTTCCAAGGCTGCAGCATGCCTCTGGATTTCTTCCTTTGTCTGTGTGCAGCTTAACTCCACAGCATTGTGCTTACTGTTCTGAAAAGGTTGCTTCTACCAAGCCTTGACTTGTGCTTGGCACTAAGCATTTTACATCCCTCTCTCATTCTCCTTGGCCCTTTGAAGGTAGACGCTTTGACAGTTGTTTCACATTGGAGGGAAGCAAGGCTTCAAAGGTAGAGAGCCTTGCCCAGAATTGCACAGCCTAAGATTTTTAACTTCAAAGTTTATGGAAGTGAGAGAAGGGGTCCCAAGGCACACTGATCATCCAAACAAAATAGTTTTACTAATCTGGGAGTTTGTTGACCAACTATTTCTCTAAAAAACTTCCTTGAGTAAGAGAAATATATACTCTGGAGTGCTGTCTCAATAGAGTCAGCTCGAGGATTGTGGTTGTAAAAGATGGTTGGTTATTTCTCAAGGCACCCCTGTTGAATTAACTTTTTAAACTTTATTTAGTGCACATGTAGAGATGGCCTAAAGGGGGTGTGGGAAGCCAAGTGTGGTGTCACATACTAATCCCAGCACTCGGGAGGCAGATGCAGGTGGATCTATTGAGTTTGAGGCTAGCCTGGTCTACAGAGTGAGTCCCAGGACAGCCAGAGCTACACAGAGAAACCCTGTCTTGAAAAACCCAAAAAAATAATATAGCCAAAGTGGTCAAAAGAAACTGTATATTCAACTCCAGAGTCCGGAAGTTTTTGTTTGCTATAGGTGACAGCACTTAGAGAATTTTAAATCTAAAGTGAGAAATAACCTGATAGCGAATGTAGTTGATGCCTGCAAGGTCTGCCTGTCCAAAGTGGGCTTTGAATCCAAGCATTGTTGGGGCCTGGCACTACTTAATAAGCACTTCCAGAGGACCCATATCAGTCCCTCATAGCTACCTAACTTCAGCTCCAGGGGATCTGATGCCCTCTTCTGGTCTCCTTGGGTACTTTGTCTACATGTAGCATGCACACATACATACACACACAAAATAATAAGAATAAATCTTACAAAAACAGAAGAGGGGGTCAGCAAGATGGTTCAGCAGATGAAGCATCTTGCTGTCAACCTAACAACGGGAATTAGATCTCAGAAGCCACGTGGTGGAATTATGGAACTGACACTTCAAGTGGTCTTTGGACTTCCACATGCTCCGTGATACTGGCATGTGGGCACACACACAAAATAAATAGGTAGAATTAATAAAAAATAAGAGAGTTTGGAAGGAAGACATTGCCCTAGGAATCTCTGATCTCAGTGGGTCAGGCAGACAGACGTCATCCCTACCTACAGTTAAAGCTCAGAAATGCCTTAGGTAATATGTAACCCCACATGCTATTTGGTACAGTAACCACAAGTGTTGATGCTGCTTGATTAACTTGATCTGTGCTCCATTGCGTAAGGGATGCCAAGGGGGAGTAGCTCCTGGTGAGACAGTTAGAAAGGACTTGCAGGAGGCAAGGCGTAGCTCTGAGGGAGTCGTTTCCTGGAGAGAAGGGAGTTGTTGCTGGGTGTAGATGTAGGTCTGTTGAGGATGGCAGCTTGTCTCTGCCCTGCCCCGCCAGGAGACCTGATACCTCATCTCCTTTCAACTTAGGCAAGTCTTCTGGCTTGTGAAGGCCTAGCAGGTGTGAGTTTGGTTCCCACTGCAGCCAGCAAGAAGATGATGCTGAGCCAGATTGCCAGCAAGCAGGCCGAAAACGGCGAGCGGGCAGGTAGCCCTGATGTGCTGAGGTGCTCAAGTCAGGTACAGCACTTGAGTCCATTGTGGTGCTCGGGGGTCGGGCGGCCCCAGCTCTCTGCCTGGAGGCACCAAGCTGGGGCTTCTCTGGCTTTGCCTTGATTCTTCTGTTTAGGGAAGTGGGGAACTGGGATCCAACTGGGAAGGAAGGAGTGCAGGTATCTGGAGAGCTGAGGAAGGCTCTTGTGGTACCTGCAGACTCTTAGACCAGGGGAGGGAAAGAGGAAGTTGGTACGTGGAGAGGAAGCAGGTGGTTTATCTCCTTTGAAAACTGTTTACCAAGAGACTGTTTGGTTTCACATTTTATATTCCCAGATGGACTGTAAGCCTAGATTTGATTTGTCTTCCAAGGGCCACCGAAAAGACAGTGATAAATCCCGCAACCGCAAAGAGGACGACAGCTTGGCTGAGACCTCTCATTCAAAAAAGACTGTTAAAAAGGCAGGTAATGGGGAAGCCCCAGACTCATGCAGTTTGGTAATGGGGGTCTTCCCTGATGAGTCCATGCCGTGAGTGCACCTGAGGCCATTCTGATAGTTGGCGTCCACCCTTGCTGAACATTCTTGGTACAAGCAGGAAGTGTGGCTTATGTTCTTGTAGCAGGGCAGGCGAACCCCAGCTCACTCACACAGTGTTTGTTGGCTTTGGCAAGACAACTGGTTCACCTACCCCATCTTCCTCCCTTCACGGTCAAGGGGTGTGACGGGTGACAGCGCCGCCTTCCACAGTATCAGAAAGGTTCTCAAATCGTCCCAGAGTAGACTTGTCTCTGGGAAGAGGACAGACAAACCCACGTGACATACCTGATTGTTGCCCCCAGGTGGTGGTAGTGGAACAAAATGGCTCTTTTCAAGTAAAGATTCCCAAAAATTTTATTTGTGAACACTGCTTTGGAGCCTTTCGGAGCAGTTACCACCTCAAGAGGCACGTCCTTATCCACACTGGTGAGTCTGCTGTGTTCAGCACATCCTTATTCACACCGGTGAGTCTCTGCTCTATTCAGACTCAAGTTCAAATGGGAAGAATCTGAAGCCTGTCTGCCCACTGGCTTTGTTTTCCAGGAGAGTACTAGACGTGGAGACAGAGAGGTTGCATGGCTCTGTCTTTGGTTTAACTGAGACCAGCAGTTTTATGTGTTTATGGTCACTAGGTGTCTGGACGACAGTTGGAATGTATAGTCCCTGCTGTCATTTCTCTTGGTGCTCACTTCTTTTTGCCCCTGGGCCAGGTGAGAAACCGTTTGAGTGTGATGTCTGTGATATGCGTTTCATCCAGAAGTACCATCTCGAACGCCACAAGCGGGTACACAGTGGGGAAAAGCCTTACCAGTGTGAACGATGTCATCAGGTAAGCGCTCCTGTCATCCCCCTGGAACAATAAGGCCAGCCTCTTCCTGGCTGACAGAGGGGCCTCCTCGGTACAGTTAGCACCTCAGAAAGAGACACACCTCTGGCCTTACAGACTCCATCATGGGGAATGCCTATTAGAATATCATAATAATGTCATTTATTTGAGGTTTGGTTTGGTTTGGTTTTTGTGGTTTTGGATTTTTTGGTTTTGTTTTTCTCCAAGCTCTGGCTGTCTGGAGTTTACTATATATATACCAGGCTGGCCTCAAACTCACAGAGCTCTGCCTGATAATATCATTTCTTGAGTGCCTATTCAATGCCTGGCACTGTGAGAACAAATGTGACATAGAATTCAGGGAATGCTGGACATGGTGGGATTTTTTTGTTTTTTGTTGCTATTATTCTTTGTTTTGTTTGCAAGACAGGGTTTTTCTGTGTGGCTCTGGCTGTCCTGGAACTCACTCTGTAGACCAGGCTGGCCTCAAACTCAAAGGTCTGCCTGCCTCTGCCTCCCATGTGCTGGGAGTTACTTCATGCACCACCACCCAGCTGCTGTTTTAATCTCATGTTATCTCCTTAGGGTGATCTGACCACCCTCATTTCACGAAATGGGGAAATTGAAGTTAACTTCCCCGAGACACAGCAGATAAGAGTAGAGTTTGAATTTAGTCCAACTTCAAAGTTCCTGCACCTTGGGGGAAAAGATGTAACCTTTGCCTTGGAATCTGGTGTCTGATCTGAGAGTGTAGGGACTTAGGGACCAGACCAAGGCACACAAGGGCAGCTGATGAGAGGTACTAACTGACTGAGCTTTCATCGTGCTAGGACGAGAGCTGCTGCCGCTCCTGATGACAGTGTGAGGCTGTAACCCAGCATCCCACAGACATCCTCTGCTGCCCATAGAAAGGCTGAGCCTAGCCTGGGCTGTGTGAGCTCCTCACAATGCCAAAGATGAAAGAATGAGGTACCACGAAGGAGCCGAGTTTGGTAGCACACGCTATACTCCCAACACTCAGGAGGCAGAGCAAGAGGGTCACAAGTTCTTGGCCACCCTTGATTAAATAGCAAGCTCAGTCTCACAGAAACATGAGGGATGTCTCCTCCCTCCAGTTTTGCACCCTGTCATGTTCATGCCTAAGATAAGTCTGTAATGAGAGGTTGTGATGAGTGCTTTCCAAGCATGTCCTCCTGAGGTTGATCTTGAGTGAAGCAGCTATACTGTGTTGGGTGCTCTTAACCTGTTTCCTCAGGTGAACACACAGGTTCAGGGCTGTTAGGTAATTTGCCCCGTGTCACGTGACTAAGTGATACAACCAGCCTTGGAAGGCCAGGCCCTCTGGCTCTAACACTTCAGTGGCGGTGCCTGCTGCTGATGGTGATGGTGGTGATGGAGATAATGATTGTGGTGATGGTAGTGATGATGATGATGTTGATGTTGTAACATTTATTATTATACACATAGTATGGCACAAATATGGAGGGCATAGGACAGCTTTTGGAAATCTGTTCACTCCTTTTGTTGCTTCTAGAGATCAAACTCAGGTCATCAGGCTGGGCAACATGTGGCTTGACTTGCTGCTGAGCCATCTCATTATCCTCCCTCCTTTCCGTTTTTAAGATAGGGTCTTAAGTAGTCCACACCGGCTTCCAGCTTGCCACGTAGCCAAGGATGACCTTCCTGCCTTCAGCTTCTAGGTGCTCAGATTACAGGTGTACACCACCATGCTCAGTTTATAGAGTTTGGGGGCTCAAGTCCAGGGCTTCATGTGTACTAGGCAAGCAGTCTACCCACTGAGCTGCATTCCCAGCCCTCTGAACCAGAATTTGGTTCTTTTTGTTTACTTGAGGCAGGGTCTTTCTAACTATCCCTGGCTGTACTACAACTTATTATGTAGACCAGGCTAGCTTCAAACTCACAGTTACGCACTTATCTCTACCTCCTGAGTTCTGGGATTACAGGCATTGACACAGCACCTAGCAAAATGAGCTTTCCTATCCACTGGGTGCTTCTGCTACTTAGAAGATAAGGGAACAAGAACACAGTGTGTGCCTTCTCTTCGAGGAAGGAACTTACTAACAGGAGACTGAGTTTCTCTTAGTAACTTAATCCTCTCTCTCTCCACAGTGTTTTTCTCGGACAGACCGATTACTCAGACACAAACGGATGTGCCAAGGATGCCAGTCCAAGACTTCTGATGGGCAGTTTTCTCTATAGGCACGAGGGGCCTAGGTGGTGGGAGTGCTAAGGAGAGTCTCTGGAAGAGCATAGTCCTGTGATCTGACGGTCCCACCACCGCTCCTTCTGAACCTGTCCCCCTTCCTAGAGGACTGAGCGTCCGAGGACATCAGCTCCAGAGCCTCAGCTCTGTAACCAGTCTGAGACTATGAGTATCCTGGGGACACCTGCAGCATTCCTGGGCAGGGGAGCTGGTCCCTGAACCTCAGCTGAGGTGAGGTGGGGACTCAAAGGTGCAGGACCAAGACTGAAAAGTTCCCACAACCTTGGACTGGAATTGGCAGCTAAAATGGAAAGGACCGGGGAGGAGTATTTGTTTGTTCTGCTCTTGTTTTTGTTTATCCAAAAGCAATTTCAGCAGGTAAACTGGGGGTACAGGTAGCGTGGAGGGGAAAGTCCTGAAGCACAGCAAGGACTGTGGCTGGTCCAGCCCTTTCTGTCACTGTAGTCCCTTGGTGTTCCACAGCCCTTACTTCCTCTTTGAAAGCTAATAGGACCGGGGCTGGCAGCTGAGCTTCCTTGGACTTCTTATACACTGTGAAGACAAAAGGAGAAACTGGGAAGGACAGATGTGGGCTGGACAAGAAGAGTGGTATTGTGTCACGGGTGTTCCCATGGTTTCTGCGGCACTGAGGCCTGATGGGGTCAGCTCAAGTGCCTTGTGTGGGAAACTTGGGTGGGGTAGCCCATGCAGCCCTTTTCTCTGGGCAGTTGGTCTTGGTTGTGGTTTGTGGCTACCTCGCTTGTCCTTGACTCCAGAATCCAGGCAGACTTGAGCAGGGAGTTGTGGGTGTCTGCGTGAGCTGTCCTTTTGTGCCCTCTTAGACCAAGTATAGTTCAAAGTTTTGCTAACAACTGTGAGAAGAGCAAAAATTGTGACAGCCCTTATGTGACTTGTGTGATGGAACCCTCTCCTTGCCAGAATCATCTGCCTGTTCAAGTAGAGGAGATGGAGGTCTGGTCTGGTCTGGTCTTCAGTCTCAGAGAACCGACCTTGGCTCCCTCATGATAGGCATCCCAGTAGAGTGGTGGAGGAGGGTACTGCAGAGGAAAGATTACAGGAAGAACCTAATGTCTGTTTAATTCTTGACCATACTCTGTTCCAACACCCTTCTATCTTGTCTATCCCTGGAAAAGTGATTGGATTTGTGTGTGTCTGCTTTGTGAGTGCTTGTGTTTCTTTGCTTGGAAAGGATGAGAATTATTGACTGAAATTTATTCGGCCACCAACTTTGAGAACAGAAAGTGGACAGAAAATGTAGGGCAGCCTTGCCACCCAGACCTGCAGGACCACCGCCTCCCAGAGCTCGATGAGAACAAGGGAACAGAGGGGCTTGTTTGAGAAAGGTTGAGGGTTTTCTCGTTGTTGTTAGGTTGATTTAACAGTGTACTGATCAGAGTGTTTCTAAGCCAGGGCTTCTGAACATGTATTTCCTAAAGTGAAATAGCTCTCTTCCTGCTAAAGAAAGGATTCTTAAGGGAGATTTTGGGATTTCGTCGAGTGCTGCCTGACCCGAGGCTACTTCAGGTGTAATCATTGGGTTTATACCTGATTACACAGCTGCGGCTGTGGGTAGGAATCTGAGATGGTGGCCTCCAGGAAGAAGTTCTGGACTTGCAAATGAGAGCCAGGCAGCAACCTACAGTAAGGCCTCTTCCAGCATGTTGGGAGATGGTCTGCCACAACTTCAGGGCAAAGGTACGTAAGGGGAGAAGGGAGGATGTCTCAGCCTTCAGCTTTCCCCTGTTAGCACCTGAGAGGAGGTCTGAGGAACTTGTACTGCCGTGTGTTCTAGCTTCCTGCTGTCCCTCTGACATGCTCTAGAACCTGCACCTCCGACCTTCATCCACCATGTGGCCCCTGGGCATCCATGTGCACGTCACACAGGGGGAGGGGACTATCAAAGGACAAGATCACCTTTACTGTTAGAGGGTTCTGCTGAGCTGGGGTTTTTCTGTTATTCAACTCTGGGAAAGAGGATACGTTGAGAAAGATATCCTCCCGAAAATGCTTTTGAAAGTGGGATCCTTCCCTGCCACTTGGAGATGATCCAGTTGTGCCGAAAATTGGAAGGGTGACCCATGCATCTGCATATATGAATGTGTATACTGGGTCAGAGCGGGCCCTGCAGACAGTGGCTTCCTGCCTAGGTGGAAGCTGAGAGAAGTGAGAGAGAACTGGATGTGTACAGATGGCCCAACCAGAACCACACTGCCAAGGCCAGATGTGAGAAGCTCAGAAACTGGCAGTGGGTGAGGACAGACAGGCTCTGGGGTGGAGAGTAATACAACAGCCAAGGGCCCAGGAACCACCTCTCCACCCCAGGGAATACACAGACGGCTCCAAAGGCTCCTGGGCCTGATGCCCCCCTCTGCTGGGGTGGGTTGTTAGCACTGGACAGATGTCTCAGGTGTGTGTAGAGGGGAAATGAGGAGAAGGTGGGTGCTCAGACATCAGAATGTAGATGTGGGATTGGTGGGAGAGTAATACCAGTCCTCAGGTGGACTCCTGCACCACGCCATCCCATCCTGCCCTTTCCGTCCATCCCCAACAGCCTCTTGTCATCATTTAGCTACTGATTGTACTTCATGGCTTGACATAGAGGGTTAGAGGAGTCGGGTGACCACACTTAGAGCCCTCTCCCCAGGTTCATTCTGCCCCTGCTGTGGCCCTGGGCTTCTATCCCCTCCTACCGTGCTCCATTTTTTTTTTTAAATATACTTATTTTGCTATGGGGGAGGGGACTATCAAATGGACAAGATCACTTTTAATGTAGTTTTTATAAGATGTTATAAACTTGTATCTTTTTACCATTAAAGTGCAGTGTATGTTCCTTCGTGACATATTTAGGATATTTAAATAAAAAAGACAGTGCTTTTCTACATTCTATGTCCTCTTTGAGAAGACTTGATTTGTTGGGGAAGCTTTTTCTCGGAAGGCCAGAGTGGTTTCAATGGGTTGCTTTTCCTCCCTCAATACCCTACAACTTGCAACAGAGCCAACCGCCCTGTTAAGACATCTCTTCTCCATAGAGAAGCATCAGGTAGAGGCAAAAACATGTCATTAATGCTTAAAAAAAAAAAAAAAAAAAAAACAGGATCAAGTCTGACTCCTGCTAGGCAGGGTCCCTTCGAAGGTGCTGCCTCCAGCTTCCAAGACTCCCCTGGCTCAGGTGAGAGACCTAGGCTATGTAGTCTGGTTTTTTGTTTGTTCATTTCTGGTTTTGTCCCCGAGTAAAGTAGAGGCTGGAATTCTGAGGCAAACCTTTATTGTGGAAGGACCAGCCCTTTGTGTGGTGGAAATGGCTGCTGCTGTGGTAAGCTGCCCTCTGAAGGTCATTCTCAGCAGTGGCAGCAGCTTTGCCTGACAGACGCTGACTCGCCCCTACTATCCCCACTGTTCTCCAAGACAAGAATCCTAAGTCAGTCTGCTTCCTGGGTCAGAGAGAGGGACTGTGACTGACCGTTTGTCCCTTGGAAGCGGGGGTTGACAGTGGTGGTAACCGCACTTTTGTAGAGAGGATTGCTGTCCTGTGGGAAAACATTGCACACTGTAAGGAAAACTCTCAGGCTCTCCCCATTACCACCCCATGAGGCCAGATCTACAAGTCCTGGTCATGCTGAAGGAGGGACTTAAGTGGGGAAGCTTTAGAGCCAGTTACAGGTTAGGGATACAGAAAGTTAGAGACCCCACCAGGAAAGGCCGGTAAGGAAAGTCCAGCCTAAGGCAGCAGTTGCTGGCCTCACCTGCTTCCAGTTGAGTTGCTGCTGCTCCTTCTCAAAGCGCCTGTACTCGCGGCGGTCGTAGATTTCAACAGAGAGCCGGTAAGCCAGGACCAGTCCTAGTCCCACTGCCACGATGCCCCCTATGCAGCCCAGTATGATGGCACGGGTATGATCCGCTCCCTCTGGTGGGGCCAAGGCATAAGGGTTGATCCACAGCTACCCAAAGGGTGTCCAGCCTCCCCGGCCCTGTCCTTGAAAGCGGGATCCAGCGGAGCCCAAGGCTGTCCTCCCTCCTAGGGTCTCTGCCCTAGGTTTGTGGCTGTTTCAAACCCATTACCACTATCTTACATCCCCAGTTCTGAGGTCCTGCCCCGGTAAGCTCCACTTCTATACATGCTGTGTCTGCCACTTACTCTCTTGGGGTCTCACTCTCAGTATGACCCCTCTGGCCACATGTTCCACCAGGAAGAAAAACAGCTGGTTGTCCATCGTCCTCTCTTTGCACCAACCATCATCCAAGTTAGGGACCAAGGCCAAGGTCACATTCATGTCAGCACAGGCCACACTGCAGTTGGCTGCCAGGGGACCGGAACCAAACGCCCCACACTCCGCACAATCCCTGTCCGACTAATGCCAGTCAATGGATACACATCTGGGCAGCTGTACCCACCAGCCCTCACCACATACCCTCAAGGAGAACTGGCATACCCTCAAGGAATTCCCAGCAGGCTTCACTGCCCCAGCTCCCAGGATGAAGGACAAGAGGCCTCACCTGTATTGCTCACATGGTGACCTGCAGCCTAGGCACTGGTCACACAGAGCCCCATAGTAGCCGTCCAGGCAAAGGCAACGGTTGCATTTGCAGTATCCATGCCCACTGCAGAGCCCTCCTTCAGGACTGACGCAGCTGTCCACACTCTCACTGCACTCACATGCTCTGCCCGTGTGGTTGGCATGACAGTGACACACTCCACACTGGCAATGGCCAAAGCCTAGGAAAGAACCGTGTAAAGGTGACCACTATTCTCACACACAGTTAGCACAGCATGCCTCCTGTGTCTGTGCCAACCCTGACAGGCACATCCTCTGGCTCATACTAGAGTCCTAGAAAACCCTTCTCCCTCCCTCTCACTCCCCCCTCCTTTCTCCTCTCCCTCCTCCCCCTCTCTCCTCCTCCCTTTCCCCCTCCTCTCCTCCCCCTCTTTCCTTTCCTCCCTTCTCCCTTCTCCCCCTTCCCCCTAAAGGTTCTAGGTACCTCCACAGAGGAGGCCCTCATGTCGCTCACAGCTGGCATCATCACACTCGCACAGACGCCCAGAGCTCTGTCCACTGCAGCTGCAGCGTCCACATTGGCATCGACCCTTCCCGCTGCATAGGAGCCCTGTCCCGTTTGGGGCCCGGCAACCAGATTCCAAATCTGGGGAGGACAGGTCAGCCTCAGAGCACTCACATAGCTGACCAAGGCGGCCAGGGGCACAGCTGGGAGGGAAAAGCAGAGAGATGGGTCAGAGTTCAATTATCTCTAACCCGTCTCTTGAGATATTCTAGGCCAGCAGTTTTCAACCTGTGGGTTGTGACTTTTGGGAGTCAAATGGCCATTTCACAGGGGATACCCTAAGACCATGGGAAAACACAGATATGTATGTTACAGTTCATAACAGTAGCAAAATTGCAGTTATGAAGCAGCAGTGAAAATGATTTTATGAGCCGGGCACTGGTATCACACGCCTTTAATCCCAGCACTTGGGAGGCAGAGGCAGGCAGATTTCTGAGTTTGAGTCCAGCCTGGTCTACAGAGTGAGTTCCAGGACAGTCAGGGCTACACAGAGAAACCCTGTCTCAAAAATAAACAAACAAACAAAAATAATAATTTTAAGGTTTGGGAGTCACCATAACTTGAGGAACTCTATTAAAGGATTGCAGTGTTAGGATGAGAACCATTGCACTAAGGCCATGTTCTCAAGGGAGGAGACTGAGCAGCTGAAACAAACTTAAGATATAGAAGGGTACCGAGGGTTAAGTGGGGGGAGGACATGGGGGGGGACTCAGGTCAAGGCAAAGACCTTAGCATACATGGGAAGCTTTGGGGTATGACATTTAGGTAGAATCCTGAGACATCTAGGTGACTCCAGGAGGACAGAAAGCACAGGAGGAATAAAGGAGGTCACTTGCTAGAAGCTGAAGGAGTCCAGAAAATGCTCACCTGCATATCCCACACTGAAGGTCCCCCTGTCCACCACTGCAGTAGGGAGCATGAGGCTGCGTATCACCACAGTTACAGTCACACAGTGTGTGCAGTTCCACAGTTAACTCTTCTGAGAAGCCAAGGGCCCAGAGCCGTAGGACATGGGCTTCTGGGAGGCAGTGAGTGGCTTGAAGAGTGACCCAGAAATCTACCTGAAAATAGGAGGGCCAGACAAAGCTGTACACACACACACACACACCCTCATGTACACACACACCCTGAAGATAAGAGGACCAGAAAAAACTATACACACCATCATGTGTATACACACACACACACACACACACACACCCTTATGTATTACACATACCCTGAAGATAGGAGGACCAGACAAAACTATACACACCATCGTGTGCATGCACACACACACACTCACACACCACAGAGTCCACTGACCATGCAGAACCCCGGTCCTTAGTAAACTAAAAACAAGTGAAAATGCACTCCTCCCTGATGGCTGCCCCCATGGGTTCTCCTCCTTATTTCCCACTTCCACACCCACTTTTCCTGTGGTAAGAGGGAAAGTGGATCTATCCCGGCTGGCTGGATGGCTCTCACCGTCTGGTTGACTCGGACATGATTGCACTGTCCTCGGTCCCCAGCCTCATCCTCCTTCTTCTCAGGACCCCTACAGTGAGATTCAAAAGAGATGCTGACTCCAGGTGGGAGCGAAGAGTGTTCAAGAGTCACGGTGGATGACAGGCTCTGTGGAAAGGGAGAGAGAATGGAATCATGTGGAGGCAGGCCCTCCAATACACCTCACTTTCTACCCTCATAGTTACACCCTGCCTGGCTCTCTTTTCACCCTGGGGCTCCTTCCACCCTGCCCAGTTAGAATTCATTTCTGGCCGGGTGGTGGTGGTGGTGCATGCCTTTAATCCCAGCACTTGGGAGGCAGAGGCAGGCAGATTTCTGAGTTCGAGACCAGCCTGGTCTACAGAATGAGTTCCAGGACAGTCAGGGCTATACAGAGAAACCCTGTCTCAAAAAACAAACAAACAAACAAAAAATACATGTGCCACAGTGTGGCAGCCCATGCTGTGAGTATGTTTGTCAAGTTTGTCAAGCCCAAACCAGGACACATAGCCGTGTGTGTGTGTGTGTGTGTGTGTGTGTGTGCGCGCGCGCGCGCGCGCGCGCGCGCGCGTGTAAGATCTCCCAGGCAGACTCATTTCAGTATGATTATTCTGCAGAGGCCACCATGGTTAAGAGATTGGTGTTGGTAGGGCAGGGATTCTAATTGAATCAGGTATGCTAGGCAGGCGGCCACCATGGTTAAGAGATTGGTGTTGGGCAGGGGCAGGGATTCTAATTGAATCAGGTATGCTAGGCAGGCGGCCACTAAGTTCCACATCTCTACTCATTTCACCAAGGCCAAGAACACACCCTTGTTTACTGAGACAGGATCTCCTGTAGCCCAAACTGGCCTTGAAAATTCCTGACCCTTCTGCCTCTGCCTCCCAGGTGTGGAACCACAGGCTTGTGACACCACAGCCAGAAAATAATACAGCCCTTGCTATCACCTGTGCTACACTTGGGCAAGGTGCTACACGCCTTTAATCCCAGCATGGGGGAGGCTGAGCACTCAAATCCCTGTGAGTTCAAGGCCATCCTGGTTTACACAGTGAGTTCCAGGACAGCCAGGACTATAGGGAGGGACCCTGTATTTAAATTTTATAAAAGTAAAATGAAGTCTACTGTCTAAAGCAGAAATGAGCCTTAAGCTCAAGAGACGTTCAAGCTCAATAAAATTCTGTTCCCTGCGTTGTGACAAATGTAGTGAGTCCCATTCTTTACGTTTTGCTTCCTGCATATATTTTCTCAGTAAAATGTGGATGATAGGGCTGGAGGGATGGCTCAGTGGTTAAGAGCACTGACTGCTCTTCCAAAGGTCCTGAGTTCAATTCCCAACAACCACATGGTGGCTCACAACCATCTGCAATGTGATCTGATGCCCTCTTCTGGTGTGTCTGAAGACAGCCACAGCATACTCATGTAAATAAATCTTTTTTAAAAGTGTGGATGATGATAGTTATGAAGCAGGTGGGGTGCAGGACCTCATGGCACAGCATGGTAATCTAAGGTCCAAGCAAGGACATAGGTAGGTCAATGCTACACAATGTCACCAAATAAAAAGCAAAGTGCTGATGGTGTTAGTTCAGGGTTAGAATGCTTGTCCAGCAAACAAGAGACCCTAGATCTAATCCCCAGTACTGTCTACACTGGGCCTGCCAGTATACATCTGTAATCCCAGAGTTTAGAAGCCAGAGGCAGGTGGATTGCCACAAATTCAAGGCCAGCCTGATCTACATTGTGAATTCCAGGCCAACCAGGGCTACAAAGCAAGACTCTTACCTCTAAAAATAAACAACAACATTAAATTTAAAAATTAATGAAAGTCTAGAGAGACGCCTCGGTGCTTTGTTTATTGAGACAGGGTCTTTGTGTTTGGTTCTCTGCACCCACATGGTTGTTCAAAACCATCCATAACTCTAGTTCTACCTCTCCTGACCTCAATAGCATGCACACACATACATGCAAGTGAACACTCATACTCATAAAATTAAATAAATAATAAACACTTGTTTAAAAAAACGGGACTGTCAAGGCACCTCAGCCAGTAAACGCACTTGCCAGGCCAGCCCTGGAACCCTTAACATAAAGGTCAAAAGGGAGGACTGACTCCAAAAACTTGACTCTGGCCTGATACATGCACTATGGTACTCATGTATGCCTACCGCATGTGCACACATGCACACAATCTCACACACACACACACACACACACAAAATGATAGACTAAAAAAGTGTTTTTCAGCTGAGTGGTGGGAGCACACCCCTTTAATCCCATCACTCAGGAGGCAGAGGCAGGCAGATCGCTGAGTTCAAGGCCAGCCTGGTCTACACAGTGAGTTCCCAGACAGCCAAGGCTACACACAAAAAAAATCCTATCTCAAAGTAAACAAACAAACAAAACCCAAACCAAAAATGTACATACATGTCCATATGTGTTCATACATGTACATACATGCAGCTCTAAATGGAGTCAAAAAGAAAAGAAAAGAAAAGAAAAGAAAAGAAAAGAAAAAAGACCATGTGAAGTTGAGAGGGAAAAAGGGTAGGTATATAGTGGTGAACTGTAGAGAACAGGGAGTTAGATTTGATCCAAACACACACACACACACACACACACACACACACACACACACACACACACAGACATATATATGTGAATATGAATATTAAGCATTTAAAATTTAAATTATTTTATGTATATGAATGTTTTGCCTGCATGTATGTATTTATATTTTTTAAAAATATTATGTTCATTGGTGTTTTACCTGCATGGATGTCTGTGTGAGGGTGTTAAGTCCCTTGGAACTGTAGTTACAGACAAGTGTGAACTGCCATGTGGGAGCTGGGAATTGAACCTAGGTCCTCTGGAAGAACAGTCAGTGCTCTTAACCACTGAGCCCTCTCTCCAGCATCCCTTAAATATTTTTTAGATTAATAAAAAGAGATAGAGTAAGGAATATAACTCGGCAGCAGAGTGCTTGCCAGCACAATAAGACCTCAGGTTCAATCGTTAATATGGCAAAAACAATTACATATAATTACATTTATGAATGCGAGTGTACAAACAGCTAAGGGCAGCCATGTAGATAGGAGCTGTGAAATTGTAGAACCCTAAGTTCTCATGCACTCTTGGTTATGCTCCGCCACCTGAGGACTTCTCCCTCGCCCCTGCCCGACCCCCACTCTCCGCTCACATCGTAAGCATCCATGATGAGCTGCACCACATTGCTGGAGTCCTCTCTGAGCTCCCCAACAGCAGACTTGGGAATCAACTGGCTCAGCTCCTGTGTTACAAAGAGGGGAGAGAGAAGGAATAAAGCTTTAGGAGAATGGGGTCCTAGAGGTCTGAAAGAGTTGTGTGGGAAGCACAGACTAGGCTGGAGTCGGGGGGCTAAGAAATGACCCGGGACGGATCAGAAGGTCTTTACTCACCTGATACACAGGCAGTGTTGCGCCGGTGACAGCAAAGATAGGTTGGATATTCGCTGCAGTGAGGGCTTGGGCTACTTGACCCACAGAAGGATAGTCCTGAGGCAGAGAGGGGACAGGTCTCCCTTCAGTGTGCCAAGTACCCTTAGACTGAACAAAGCAAGCCAGCACAAAGTCCCACCACCAGGAGGAGCCCTGAAGGATGCTATCCAGTGAGAACTATGAGCCAAAGAGTCCTGAAAGAAGAGCTGAGGCTCAGCTGGGGGAGGGAGGACTCACAAACTCTGCGCTGTTAGTATAGACGCCATTGCTGTCCAGGTGGCATTGTCCATCGCTGGGCATGAAAATGCCACCCAGTTTCCCATCCCCAGCTGTGTGGAATGTATCATCTGAAGTGAACACCAGAAGACGGGATACATTTCTCCAGCCAATCTGCTCCTGAGGGGGAAGGGGGCAACCTGTATACCAGGCCATGGCATTTGAGCCATCCCAGGAAAAGAAATTGGCAGAATGGTTCTGAGTCATTTTGTCTGTCCCCCTTCCCATTTCTCTTTCTTTTTTTCTTTTTAAAAAGATTTATTTATTTATTATAAGTACACTGTAGCTGTCTTCAGACACACCAGAAGAGGGCGTCAGATCTCATTACGGATGGTTGTGAGCCACCATGTGATTGCTGGGATTTGAACTCAGAACCTCTGGAAGAGCAGTCAGTGCTCTTAACTGCTGAGCCATCTCTCCAGCCCACTCCCTTTCCCATTTCTTTTTCTTTTTCTTTTTTGTTTGTTTGTTTGTGTTTGTTTTTGTTTTTTGTTTGTTTGGTTTTTGGAGACATGGTTTCTCCCTGGCTGTCCTGGAACTCTCTGTAGACCAGGCTGGCCTTGAACTCAGAAATCCACATGCCTCTACCTTCCAAATGCTGGGATTAAAG
>NW_022196893.1:33660576-33677251 GCF_008632895.1 Mastomys coucha
CCCCCCCCCCCCCAGCTCCCTTTCCCATTTCTCAGTCTCTGCTCCAAGCTCTCTGAACACCCTCCTCCAAACAAGCCTGTTTTTGTTGGAGGCCTTCTTATGAACTAGGAAAAGTACCTCTTCTTCAGGATAGCTTACTCCATCGTACCGGCTAACAGTTAAACAGGTAAGCATGCACACCTCAGTGAGATGATATGGATAAAGCACATATTCATAACAGGCAGTCCTGGCCCCAGACAGCTCCTGGGCTCAGATCCTAACCCTATCTCACCTGGCAGAGGGCAGCCTGCAAAATGGCATCAAAGCCACCTTCAGGTGAGTCCAGGTTGCCAGAGACATTCTGGCGTCCCACCTCTCTCTCGAAGGCTTGAGCGTCCCCAGTGAGGGACAACACGTGGTGAAAGCTGAAGGGTGGCTGACAGCGCTCCAGCCGGCTGGGGCAAGGGTGGTGAAGCTTGGAGGGCACTGTGCTTACAAAGGGTAGCACCGTTTTGTCCACGAAGGAGCCAAAACCTGAAAGCGGAAAGCAATGGGGGCTGTGCCAAAGGTCACAAGGTGTCAACAGGATGGACGTAAGAGTCCCTGCTAAATACTCAGACGGGAGAGTACACCTAGACGATAAGGACCTGGCATCCTGCAAGGGCAAAAATGTGGCTCAAGGTGGGAATGGAGGAGATGAAAAGGAGGAACCAACAGCAGCAGACAGGTTTCTTGGAGGCTAAGGCGGCCAGGGTGAAGAGTGTAGAAGCAGAAGGCGGCGTGTGCTTTGGAGGGGCCTTCTTAATTTTACTCAGGGTCTCTTTGTATAGCCCTAAATGTCCCCGAACTGGCTCTGTAAACCAGGCTGTCCTCAAACTCACAGCTCCGCCTGCCTCTGCCTCCTGGGATTAAAGGTGTGCACCACCACCACCTGACACGGGGTGCTTTTGAGCTATGGGGAGAAAATCATTTCACAATGTGGAACAGGAACGTTGCATCTAGATTATCCAGAAACACTGGGTTGAGATGGTAGCATAAAGGGCAGTGTCCAGGTGGGCAGTTGTCTGTCTGAACAGTCTCTTAAATTCTGAACCTCAGCTGGCCCCCGTGTACAGCAAGAAATCCTCCAACGGTCAACCCTAAAGCCCCTCGAGCTCTAGACTTTTTTTTTCTTTTTTGGTTTTTCAAGACAGGGTTTCTCTGGCTGTCCTGGAACTCACTCTGTAGACCAGGCTGGCCTCCAACTCAGAAATCCGCCTGCCTCTGCCTCCCAAGTGCTGAGATTAAAGGCATGTGCCACCACCGCCCGGCTAGACCTTTTTTTTTTTAAAGACCTAGAAGAGTGTCTCTTGGGAGAGGTTGTCAAGATTCCATGGCCTGATCTAGTGTGTTAAATACTGGGAGAGTCTAAGGCGGGGGTGGAAGCTAAAAGTAGACACGAGGGCTGGCAGGGTCTGGGTAGCGCATGCTCACCTATGCGCACAGAATGGGTGACCTCCTGCAGCCTGACCAGCAAGGCGTGCCCAAGCTGGCGCACACGTTCCAAGTCGTCCTTCATTGAGTAGCTCAGGTCCATCAGGTAGTATAGGTCCACGGGGTACCCCGCAGCTCGGAGGAAGCGGACCCGGAATTTCTGGGGCTCCCCTGACAGAGAAAGATAGGCTAGACTCTGCAGCCCAGTGCATTCGAGGCCAGCCCAGACTTGCACCCCGCGCCGCCCGAGACTCACCTGGTCGCAGCGTGACGCGGATCCGCTGCGGGGCTAGCTGGGTGGCCCCCTCGCCGCGGTCTCCCTGGCTGAGCGGCCTGTCCTGCAGCACCTCCTGGCGGCCTCTCGGCTCCTCCAGCTCCTGTGCGGGGCACCCGCGAGCCAGTAGCTCCTCTCGCCGCGCGCAGCGCCTCGCCTCTGCCTCCCCCGAAGCAGTGAAGTTCTGTACCCCAAGAGGTGGCTCACTGAACGCCGGCCCCCACAGCTCCTTAACCCGACTACCAACACCACCCTACAAACCCTGCCATCTACAAACGCCTGCACATCCTGCTCTGTTCTCAACCAGCCTCCCTGAGCCCTGATTTATTCTCACAATTCACTTATTCCACAGCTACTGTGGAAAACCTATAGTCCTTTCTTCAGCACCCACTTTCTGTAAGCAGTCCTCCCCGCTTTCCTGAATTCAGCTCCTCTGTCCCACAGCCTCCCACTTATCCTTTCTCATTACACTTCCTGTTGAGATCTCAGGGACCTCAAAGATACAAAAAAACACCCCAGTAGTCCAATTTCCCCTGCATGACCAGATTAAAATAGGAAGGGGGTCAGTCACACCAGTTTCTGGGAAGGAGGACGATAAAGACAGAAAGACACACCCACTAGCGCACACACACACACACACACACACACCACGACGTCTGGTAACCTGCACTGACTGACAAGCCACAGGGGAAGGAAATGGTTAGGTGGCTTCTCCGTGGGCATTGGTGCCAGCCCCTTGGGAGCGGAAGAGGTAGACACAGACCAGAGGCTGTACCCAGAGCCTTATCTCCCTAGCCACTGTCTAGGACCTTTGCCTCCCTGCCTACAGAGTCTGTTTTCCAGTTTCACTATCAGTAGTCTCTTGGGCCCCCTAGGCAGTTGTAAATATGGCTGTCTATCAGTGCGTCTATATCTCACCAAGCCTGAACTTATCTAAGTCCCCATCTTTCTGTGAGAGGCTGCCTCTGAAGCTCTTCCACAAGCACATCCTCTTTAAGGCATCCATAAAGAACAGCTTTAAAAATATATATTATTTATTTATTTTTATTTATATGAGTACATTGTAGCTGTCTTCAGACACACACCAGAAGAGTGTATCAGATCCCATTACAGATGGTTGTGACCCACCATGTGGTTGCTGGGAATTGAACTCAGGACCTCTGGAAGAATACTCAGTGCTCTTTACCACTGAGCCATCTCTAGCCCAAGAACAGATTTTTTTGACCAGCAAGGAATACATACTTCCCAATATCCTTTGCCCCTCAGGTACCCCAGGCCTTCCCACTGGCTTCCTCCCACCATTCTTACATAAGTCCACAGGTTTTTGGAAGCCTTCATTTGCTTCCTTCTCCAAGTTGCATGCTGGGAAATCATAATCTGCACATACATGCCTAAGACAGAAGCCTCATCATGCACATTCTGTTATGGACTGGATTCTCCGTCCAAATTCTCTATGGTTATCAATATGTCCATCTATCCATCTATCCTCTATCCTATCTATCTATACATATGTATATATGTATAGATATATACATACACACACACACACACACACACACACTGTTTGAGATGAACCTCAATATGTAGCTCTATCTGTCCTGGAACTCACGTTATAGACCATGCTGGCTTCAAACTCATAGAGATCTGCCTGCCTCTGCCTCCCAAGTGCTTGGATTAAAGGCATTCACCCCAATTCCCAACCCATACTTAAATTTTAATTCTTATTGTGATGGTATGTGAGGTGAGGTCTTTGGGTGGTGGTTGGGTTTAGGTGAAGTCCTGAGGGTGAGACCCTAGATATGAGATGTGCCCTCTTAAGATGTAACAACTGGGACTAGAGAGGTTGTTCAGTGATTAACAGCATTTACTACTCTTTGAGGGGACCCAAGTTCAATTCAACCACTAACTCCAGTCCTAAGGGATCCAACAACCTCTTCTGACCTCCATGGAGTGCCTGCAGACACAGGGTGCACACTCACACACACTAACACACATGCACATAAAATAAATATCTTTTAAAAAGAATGGACAACAGAGGGCCTCCTTCCTAATCTCCATGTAATAATGTAGCAAGAAGGTAGCCCATCTGTAAGCCAGGAAAAAATCCTCCATAGGGAACCAAATGAGCCAACACTTTGCTCTTGAATTCCAAGCCTCTCAAATCATAAGAAGTATGTTTCTGTTGCATGTTGTCACAGAATAATTAACTGGCCAATCCACTTTCTCACATGCAGAAGCACGAACTCCCACAAGGACGTCTTCCTCTGAGCTCATGAGTCACGGGTTCTGTTCATGTATGCACAGAAACTTACACACATAGGAGTCACACATTGGAATCCTGTCTGTCCAAATTCAGTCACACATGAGACTGAACAATATACCCAGAAAGGTCACAAATATGCCAACAGAACACACATCACACATGTTCAGGGCCACAGACCCATGTTTACCAATTGCTTGCACCATGCACAGTTGGGGTGTGAGAGAATACACTTCTGACAGGAAGGAGCTGGCTGGCAGGATCCCTGCAGAGACAGGTCAAGATCCTCCCATTCTGTGGCCTCCCCTGAGGATGTAATCTTGGTATCTAACTCACTCTGACCTCCGCCCAGAACCAACAGAAAAATGAGAACAGCTGATGAGTCCACCATGGCCTGTAATGGGATATAAAGACAGACGTGACTTCAGGGAGGGCCCAAACCCTCTAAACTTAGCTGTGGTTGCCAAGCTGAACTTTACCCCAACTCCAACTCCCTCCTCAGAGTTTTGCATCCCTCTATGGATTCAGCAGCTTTTCCAAAGTGGTGGGAAGTGACAGGTGCCAGAGCAAGGAAGGGATCTCTTCCTTTGTATAGATTTCAGGTACCCAGGGTGGACAGGGTAGCCTGAGAAAGGGTCTGTGACCTGCAGAGATTTCTCAATGGCTAAGAGCACCATGGAACTGAAGACATAGAGGGCTTAGCAATGGAAACCACCTGCTGCTCTTCCAGAGGATGCCCTTCCCTCCTGAGTTCCATTCCAGCACCCAAGTCCTCGAGAAGAGCCAGTGCTCTTAGCCACTGAGCCTGATATGTTCTATCAGCCTGATATCTTCCAGCCTGGTGCATTTAGCTGAGTTTAGTTTTGTGCTTTATGCTTGTGTGTTTGATAGTAAAGAACATGCACATGCCATAGCATGCTATAGCATGTGTGTGGAGGGCTCGTCTGCAGGCATCTTTACTCACTAAACAAGCTCTCCAGTTGCTTTTCTGTTGTTGGTTTGGTGCTGGTGTTTTGGAGACAGGGACCTGACTGGCCTGAGCCTCACTGTGTAGCCCAGGCTGGGCTTGAACTCATGTCTTTGCCCTTTCAAGTGCTAGAATTACAGGTGTGAGTGGTCGTGCCCAGCCAAATTTCCTGTGGCTGAGAGTTCAGTGGTAAGAAGTGTGATTATGAACGAGGTCCTAGATTACACTGCAAAAATTAATTAATTAGTTAATTTTAAAATTGATCAGGCCCAGCTGGGCATGGTGGTACACACCTTTAATCCCAGCACCTGAGAGGCAGAAGCCAGCCTGGTCTACAGAGTGAGTTCCAGAACAGCTAGGGCTACACAGAGAAACCCTGTCACAAAACAAAACAAAATTTAAATGAATAAAATCGAATAGGCAGTGATTCAAAAAATAAAAGGCATTAGACATGGCAATGCATGCTGTTATCCCAGCACTGGGAGATAGAGGCAGGAGAACAGGGGTTCAGGGCCAGCCTAGACTACATATCTAAAAAGATGTTTTAGTTAATCAAAAATAAGGGCTGGAGAGATGACTCAGTAGTTAAGAGTACTGACTGTTCTTCCAAAGTCCTGAGTTCAGCAACCACATGGTGGATTACAACCATCTGTAATGAGATCTCTGACGCCCTCTTCTGGAGTGTCTGAAGACAGCTTACAGTGTACTTACATATAATAAATAAATAAATGTTTTTTAAAAATTTAATCAAAAATAAATAATGCTGCATTAATCAAAGCTAAGAGTGTGAATGAGTGGACTAGAACTGGAGCCGCAGGGCCATGTTTGATGGCATGGAGCGGGTAGAGGCAGGTGGATCTCTGTGAGTTTAAGGCCAGCCTGGTCTACATAAGGAGTTCTAGGCCAGCCTAGTCTATATAGAGAGATCCCTTGTCCCCCCTCCCTCCCTTCCCGCACCCACCTCCCCAAGAAAAGGACAGCACGAGAAAATTTAAAATAATGAATTTCTTTATAAACTCTCATTGTGTGAGTTAACAAGTAGTAGTTAACCTTAATTGATAGGCGTCACATTCAATTATTTGAGGTCTGATGGATGTGGCTCCCTAGCATGGCATCTACCTAGCATGTTAAAACCCCTTGTTTCAACCTTTGGCTTCACCTAAAAACTTAATAGTTTCTTTCCTATCTTTAATTTTTTGGGGGGGGTGGATTTACTCCTTTTACTTGACACGTCTATCATTGCATTATATGCATACCCTCAGAGCTCAGAAGATGCATCAGGTCCCTTGCCACTGGCATTACAGATGATTGTTAAGCAATATGTGGGTCCGGGGGTGGGGGGGGCTCAAACCTGGATACTTTGCAAGAGCAACAAGTGCTTTTAACCACCGAATGCTCTCTCCAGCCTCAAAAACATAATGGTTTCCAATTGCCTACTATTATTACTAGTCATGGCACACATACAAGGAAAGCACATGCGGCCATCACACGTGTGTGGATGACTCTCGAGGAACCCTCTGGAAGAAGACGTGCAGTCCCCGCCGACGGTCATTGGTTATTCACAACATTGGTAAGTATGGACAACATAAGCTCCCTATGGATTGTGCTATGGTGTTCCCATGGTCACCAGCAGTGTACAAAAGCCTGCTAGAAAGCATCCACATTCTCCTCAGCCTGGGTCCAGACTTAGGTACTGATGCTTTTTACAGGGAGTGTGGGGAAGGGTGGGGTACTGAGCCGTTGAACACCCCATCCTGCTCACCACCCCATGTGACCTCAGAAGGGTGTAGTACATTACAGAGCTTCAGCTCTCAGGGAGAGGCTGACCCCAGGCTTAGCCTCACTGAAACCTCAGACCTGCGTGCTTTCTGTGCTGTGGTCAGGGAGGCTCAAGACTGTGCAGCACAAAGTTTAGCTTTGACTCATCTCATAGATGGGCTCCACTTCCACCTCGTTCACAAGACAGAGACATCAAGTCCACTCATCTCTCCTAAAAGGGGCTCTGGACTCATACATGGCCTCCCCGACCCCCTCTCAATTCTGTTCCCTTCTTCCTTCTTTGGCAATCCATCCATCTTGCCACCTGCTCTCTGTCTCCTTCCTTGCACGCATGTATGTGTGTGTGCGTGTTTGCATGTGTGTGTGTGCGCGTGTGCACGTGTGTGTGAGTGTGCACAATGTGTAATGCAAGCTTCAGTAGGCCAGGAATGTGGAGTTCGTGGCTAAGGTGCCAAGTGGGAAGACTTCCGGGCTGTGCAAAAAACATCAAGATGTAAGGCTAGCAGCCAGGGGCAGCCAGGAGATGCTGGGAGAAGCTCATGCTGGAGTAAGCCTTAGTTCTTGGATTGGCATCACAGTCTCCTTCCCTCCCTCTGGCTCCACTGGAGAAACTAATGGGTGGGCAGCGGGAGGCTGTGATAACAGGGAAAGAAATAATGGGGACCACAGGAGTGCAGGAAGGGGTTCAGAGCCTTTCCTAAGACTACACAGGGCACTGGAGAGCCCAGATCACAGCCTTCTTTCCAAGAGGTAGGGAACAAGTGGGCCTGGATGAGGGGAGGAGGTGGTGGGCTGCTGCCCTGATGTACTCACAGGTGCTTGCGGAGCAGCTCTTCCTCTGCTGGTGGCAGTGGCAGCAGCCTTTGTGTACAGACCTAGAGACTGCAGAGGAGGAAGTGACACACCCTGGGGTGGGAGACTCTTGGTGGGTGGCTGATCTAGCAGAAGGTGGGGCAGATAGGAGTGGACTGGGTAAAGAAAAGACCTAGGAGTCCCATCTACTAAGCACTGCTCACATGTTAAACTATCAAGTACGAGTAAGGGTCACAAGAACCGTGTCCGATAGTGGCTGTGCCCCCACTCCTGCCCCTACACATACCTCAGATGCAGAGATTGAGGCCGAGACTCTAAAGAGAGACCAACTTTGCAAAATGTCACACAGGTAGCAAGGGGCTGCTGGGCTGTAATCTAAATCCATGTCAGCTTCCTTCCAAAATCGATGAACTCTCCAGTATCTCAGAGAGGAAGGAGCCAGACAGGAAAATACATGAAGGAAGATGGTTTCTGTTCCTTTGGAAAACCCAGGGACCATTGTGTTGTTGTGATGACTGCATTGCATGCTAGGCATCCATCTGGGTTCCAATAGCCATTTGTCTTTTGATTTAGCAGGAAGGTAAGTTCCTAATAATCCTGCCCTCCACCCAGAAGCGTACAGCTGTACTTGTTTTGATATAATTGGTATTTGTTGCTGTTGTTGGGTTTGTTTTTTGTTTTCTCTAACTTTTTTTTTTTTTTTTTTTGGTTTTTCAAGACAGGGTTTCTCTGTGTAGCCCTGGCTGTCCTGGAATTCACTCTATGAACCAGTTTGGCCTTGAACTCAGAAATCTGCCTGTCTCTGCCTCCCAAGTGCTGGAATTAAAGGTGTGCACCACCACTCCCCAGCTTCTCTAACATTCTTGTGCAGACATTCAAGGACTACTTTGAGGTCCCCTTGACTACCTAGTCTTGGCAGAGCAAAACACCTTTCAGCTTGCTTATGCAGATACTCAAGGACTTGTGGCCTTCATCTTTAAATCCTTTCCTCATCCCTCATCCCCCTTTGAGTGGCAGTCTCTAATTTGGCTCAGAGATTGCTCTCCTGCTACCAGTATCAATACATTTAACTAATTACAATCTGGATTGAATCAAGGTCTTTCCTTAGAAGTCTCAACTCCTAACTAAGAGTATCATAGATAAACCACTGGGACTCTGAAGCCTACCTGCCTGAGCTTTAGCAGGAAGTAGCAAAACTCCTTAGCTGTTTTTTTTTTTTTTTTTTTTTTTTTTGCATTTTCGAGACAGGGTTTCTCTGTGTATCCCTGGCTGTCCTGGAACTCACTCTGTAGATGAAGCTGGCCTCGAACTCAGAAATCTGCCTGCCTCTGTCTCCCAAGTGCCGGGATGAAAGGTGTGCGCCGCCACTGTCCGGCAGCTATATTCTTTAATCCAGGGTTTCACAACCTATGTGAGTCACGACCCTCTAGGAGTTGAACAACATAGGGATTGCCTAAGACCATCATAAATATCAGATATTTTCATTATGATTCATAACAGTAGTAAAAACTGCAATTATGAAGTAGCAATGCGAATGATTTTGGTTGGAGTCACCACAGCATGTGGAACTGGATTAAGGGGTCGTGACGTTCGGAAGAACTTCTTATGGCTACCATTTTATCCGTACTCAGATCACCATAAAAATAAGATAGTGACCCAGGCAGTGATGGCGCATGCCTTTAATCCCAGCACTTGGGAGGCAGAGGCAGGCGGATTTCTGAGTTGGAGGCCAGCCTGGTCTACAGAGTGAGTTCCAGGACAGCCAGGGTTACACAGAGAAAACCTATCTCGAAAAACCAAAGAAAGAGAGAGAGAGAGAGAGAGAGAGAAGAGAACGAGCACCTGGTATAGTAGGAAGGGGAGTGGGGTGAGGATGCAGCTCAGTGTCAGGATGGTTGTCCAGCTTTCAAGAGACCTTAGGTTTAGTCTCCATCACTGAGAAGGGAGAGGCAGTATCTGCAGGAATGAAGAGTCTAAGGGGAGAAGAGATGGAGGCTTTAAGGGTCTAGACAGTTGGCAAGTTAGACAGAGGCAGATGGCTAAGTCTGGAGGCGCCACTGGGGGTCCAGGAGGCAGGACAGAGGTAGAGTCTGGGAGAGAGTGCAGCAGCAGCAGCCAGGAGTGAAGCTGCTATGCTATGTTATGCTATGGGGAGAACATGTTCTGTAAATACACGTAGGATTTCTCCCTGGACCCCAGTTGACCACTGAGAGGAGAGCACTGCTTTTCACTGCCGGTGGAGGTTCCCTACAGGAAGCAGCCTGAGTTCCTGGTGAGCACAGACAATACCCCCGCTGTCCTCACAGAGCAAAAGAATTCCTATCACAAATAGATGCTCCTGAACGTGAAGCTGCTGGAAGAGATTGGTGGGGAGGCCTCTGGGTGAGCCTTAGCTGGCTCCAGGCTAAGGGACAGCCAGACCTTCTGCCCTTCCCCCTCAGCTGATGGTAACCATGACAATGCCCTCTTTTCCCTTGCCCTGCGGTTTCCTCTAAATCTTCTTTCACTTTCTTCTTCTGCTTTTCCCCCTCCTCTTCTTGCCTCCCCTGTCCCACACCCACCTCCTTCCCATAGCTCAGGTCACGGATGAAGAGAGCCAGGAGCAAGGTAAGGAAAGCTGTGTCCCAGGACTCAGTGGGGGATTTAGGGGGAGTCACAGAGAGCAAGGGACAGTGACAAAGGTCTTCCAAAGGGGTGGGACAGAGTGAAAGCACGCAGAAGAAAGTAAAGAACATTAGGAGACAAGTGACCAGAGGGCTGTAGAAGGGGCGGAGGTCGCAGGGTGAAGAGAAGCTGCCGAGTAGGTTATGAGGTGATAGTGTGGTCACCAAGGAGAGGTCCCTGGAGAGTCAGCTCAACACTGAGCCAAGAGTGGTGGCTCACACCTGTGATCCAACACTCAGGAGGTTGAGGGAGGAGGATTATGAGTTGGAAGCTAGGTTGAGTTACAGTGAGAACCTTTCTCAAACAAGCAAACTCCAAAAACACTGAAGCTTAAGTGAGCTGCAGGTCTTCCAGGCCCAGGGACAACTTGCAAAACAAATGGCAGCTCAGATGGCTGCCCAGAGTGGGCGAACACACACCTTGGCGTAGTAGCATGAACCCGCAGGATCCCAGGCACACACCTAGGTGTAGCATGAACCCACAGGATCCCAGCGAAGGCAAGAACTCACTGGTGACTGGGGCTTGTAGCCCTCCCTTGCCACCACGCTCCCCAACCCCTACCACCCACCACCACCCACCCCCGATCATACTTGGTATTCTGCTCCCCAAAGAAAACTATAAAGTCCGTTAGCAGCTCCACCATCCGGTCTGCAGGTCACCTCCCCGACTTTAGAGGGATCCACACCCTGATTGAGTTTCCATCACTTTATTTTGCAAAAATAGAAAACTCAGCAATATGCGAACAGCGGGGTAGGAGATGTAAACAGAGGGGAGGGGACAGCACCCTAACCCCCCAGAGAAAAGGGGGAGCCTGCAGGAATCTTATTTGGCAGCTAAATATAAACTGGGGGCTTGGGAAAAGAAAGAAAGGGGGTCACAGAGGCCCTGGGCTCCCCCCTCCCAAGACCCCTGGAGGAAGGGGTCATTTCCAGGGTGTAAACAAAAGCTAATAAATAAATAGAGGTTTCCTCTGGGTCAGGGTGGGATCAGCTAAGCAGCATCTCCCCTCCCAGGGGCCAACCTGCTCTGGGGGGTCAAGGGTAGAAGGCACTAGGAGAGGGACCCCTGGCCCCTCTGTAGTGTAGGAGGGCCCCGCCTGATGGCTGAGATGAGGGCGGGAGGCCAAGGCACAAGACAGGAGTAAGGGAGAGGCTTATAAAATCGAGGGCCCAGGATGAGTGCTGTACTTCAGCAGAGGTACAGAATGGGCTCACATTTCTCCCTTCCCCCTAAGGCCCCACCCCAGAAACGCAGGCCCCAGCCTGCCCCTACACCTGGCAGGAGGATTAGGATGGGGCACAGAGGGCACTGAGCGCGGCAGGTTCATCACACAGCGTCAGGCGCTCTGGGTGGGGCACAAGGGTGGGCTCAGCCCTCCCTGAGGGCCCCCCTTTTTGGTCTCTAGTGTTCCTGTTTGCTCCCAGAGGCCCAAGCACCTGGCAGAGGAAAGGGCTGTGGGAAGGCGGGGCTTCCTCTTGTGTGGGGAGCCTGTGGCCTGAATCCGAAAGGCAGTGCTGAGATTTTAGAGTCTAGACCCAGGCTTGCCCCTTCTCCAGCTCTTCTGGTAGGTGCGTGGCAGTCCCTCCGGACTGTAGAGGGAGCCGGTTAGAACAGGACAGGGGTGAACACAGGCACCCCTAGAAACTTTGGCAAAACAACGAGCTCATTGAAAGGGTGGGGAGTGGGCGGGGCAGGTCCTCCCCCAGTCACTGGCGGTTATCTGGGAAATGGTCAGTCTGCTGCCTGGGGCCCAACCCCACAGTGGGGTAGGTCAGGGGCCCTGGTCAGGTTGGGGACTTTGGCCCCTTTTGCCCTGGGCCCCTGGAGCTTCATTCTCACTGGAAGCCTTAGGGTGGGGGCCAGGCTTCGAGGAGTCATCCTCAAACATCTCAGGGTTCTCCAGCATCTCTCGGATCAGGGGAGGCATAGGGCCAGGAATCTCCATCTTCAGGGTTATAGCCCTTTCTGCTCCTACAGAGAGAAGCAAAGAGGATTGGAAGTGCATGGGTGGAGGCCTGCCCTGTGCCTCTGAAGTACTCCCCTCTGTCATGTGACCCCAAACCTGCAGCCATCCTTGGGGTCAGAGGTACAGGCTAAAGCATGCAGCTTCAGTTCTTTTTCCTTTCTTCCTTTCTTTTTTTCCTTAAATTTATTTATTTTATATATGTGAATACACTGTCACTGTCTTCAGACATACCAGGAGAGGGCGTCAGATTTCATGGTTGTAAGCCACCATGTGGTTGTTGGGATTTGAACTCAAGACCTTTAGAAGAGGAGTCAGTGCTCTTAAACACTGAACCATCTCTCCAGCCCCCTTGTTTGTTTGTTTGTCTGTCTGTTTTGGGTTTTTGTTTTTAGTTTTTCGAGACAGGGTTTCTCTATACAGCCCTAGCTGTCCTCAAACTCAGAAATCTGCCTGCCTCTGCCTCGTTTGTTTTTGTTTTTTTTTTTTTTCTTTTTTCTGTTTTGGTTTTTCGAGACAGGGTTTCTCTGTATAGCCTTGGCTGTCCTGGAACTCACTCTGTAGACCAGGCTGGCCTCGAACTCAGAAATCCTTCTACCTCTGCCTCCCAAGTGCTGGGATTAAAGGCGTGCGCCACCACCGCCCGGCAACCTCGTTTGTTTTTTAAAACAACGTTTCCCTATGTAGTCCTGGTTGTCCTGGAACTCACTATGTAAACCAGGCTGGTCTTGAACTCACAGAGATAGATACTCCTGTCTCTGCTTCTTGGATGCTTAGATCAAAGGTGTGGCTACCATGCTCAACATCTTTTTAAAATTGTGGGTCTGTGGGATGGCAGACAGCTCAGTGTATAACGTGCTTTACACAGTCTGACTTTGATCCAAAAACTTACATAAAGCTGAAAGGAGAGATCCAATTCTACAAAGTTGCCTTCTGACCTCCACACTTAAGCTATGGCACACTTCTCTCTCTCTCTCTCTCTTACACACACACAAAATGTGGAACAGAAATTATTCTTGTGAGTGATGCTCCTCCCAATCTCTACATTGTGCAATGACAAGAACAGCCCATATATAATCAATCAATCAATCGATTAATAAATAAACACAAACTATTTGTTTGTTTTTGTTTTCAAGACAGGGTTTCTCTTTGATGCTTTGGCTGTCCTAGAACTCACTCTCTCTGTAGACTAGGCTGGCCTCAAACTTATAGAGACCTGCCTGCCTCTGCCTCCTGGGAGCTGGGATTAAAGGTGTGCACCATCAGCTCCTAGTTGTAAATTTGTTTGTTTGTTTGTTTTGTTTTGTTTTTCGAGATAGGGTTTCTCTGTGTAGCCCTGGCTGTCCTGGAACTCACTCTGTAGACCAGGCTGGCCTTGAACTCAGAAATCCATCTGCCCCTGCCTCCCAAGTGCTAAGACCATACTCTCTGTGACTTCCAGATCTGTTACCCAGTATGGCAGCTGGACTCTAATGTCCAGAGCTTTCCAGCTGTTGCAAGGCCAGATCTTAATAACTTTTATGACAATGTTTATCAAATACCCATAATGTTACAAGCACTGTAATTGTGGAAATGTCCAGGCTAGCCTTGAATTCATGAACTCTAAACCTCCTGCCTCAGCCTCCCTAGAACTGAAATGACATGTATTGGTGCTCAACGTGGTGGCTCTGGCCAGGTAAGCTATCTCTTACTCTCTTTTCTTTTCTTTTTCTTTTTTCCTTTTTTTTTAGGCAAAGAATAGGCTCTCACTAGAGCGCCGCGGGCCTGCTGATAAGTTTATCAGTTATTGGTGAGTAATCTTGGTATCATGGGGCAGTCAGAGTCTTGCCTAAATGCCTCACCAGCCATGATGCAGAGAATTGCCCAGGCTGCAGTAATGTAGAGATGGAAATTCAGCGCCTATAAGTACCTGTGGAAACAGAATACGTTCCCAGGAGGAGTGAAAGTGCATGTTCTGGCTGCGGAGGGGCTAGGACATCCCTCAGGAAACCGTTCCATAAAGATGGAACTCTGCTCATCTTAGAAGCAGGTGAAAATAGTCAGACAAAAAACTGGCCTGGCGGTGGTGGCACACGCCTTTAATCCTGGCACTTGGGAGGCAGACAGACAGATTTCTGAGTTATACAAATGACATAAGAGAAAGAGAGATCAAAACAAAAAGAAAATGTATCTCAGAGTTACTCCTATGATGTCCTTGAGGATGGGAGACATTCAGTTACAACACTCCCTTGTGCTGTGTCTGTTTGTCACTCACCGAATTCTTTGCCCACTTGGTCAGAACTTTTATCACCCCAAGGAACAAGGGGTCCCCAAAGCAACCCAGTCTGTGGCAATATATGAACTACCCACCACGCATGGCTCTTAATTCTCATCTCTAAGTATACAAGGCAGTGTAGTCACTTAGTCCTTACAATAAGCTTCTGAGATAGGAGGGTGGGCTGTCAATTAGATAGAGCATTTGCTCAGTATATGGATGGCACAAGGTTCCTCTCCCAGCAACACACACACACACACACACACACACACACACACACACACACACACGCGCGCGCGCGCAGTAGCCAAACCAAAACATAAAAGAATTTTTGTTTCCCTAATCTCAAAAAAAAATCTGCTCACTAGGATGTAGTCCCCAAGCCAGGACTCCATGGAAGTCACTGGGTTCTCAGTTCCTATCTCTCCCTGCCTGTGCCTGTCCACCTGTGAGACTCAGGAGGCTTGCAGGTCTGGAGAAGGAAAGGGAGTTGACTCAGAACTAACCCTTAGTGCTGATGCCCCGGAGATCTGTGATTTTCATAAGCATCCTTGGAAACATGTAGGGTTGGCTGGGTCTCCGTCGCCGGGCATAAAGCCTCAGGGCTTCCAGCAGGGGCTCCTGCAGCTTGTCCACCTTCTCAGGCTCTTCCAGGTCCATTCGGTCTATACAAGAACAATGGATGAGGCAGGGTAGGACACAGTGACAGGCAGCCAACTCCTGACAGACCTTACTCTGGGGGCCTCAAAGCCAGACTGTCTCATCTACCCTTTACTCCTGTCACTGAGCCCTCCAGGTTATTACCCCTCTGCAAGGACATAGCTCTAGGATATCACTCCTACTAAATTCCTATCTCAGCACTTGTAGGCAGGGCTTCTGAGTTCTCCGGACTCCGCCTCCTTCTCTTTCCCTTACCTTGGTTAGCCAGAAAGGTTATATATAAGCTGAGAAGTCTTGGGAACAGCTGAGAAGTCAATTGGGACAATTCCAAGAGAAAAGACCCTGCCACCTGGCCAGAGTGTGGATAGAGTCTGATGGGAGAGGGAGCCCATGCAGACACCAGGGGGCGCCCCCGCACCTCCACAGATGAGGCAGATAGCACTAAGTAGCCCAGTCTCGGTGTCATCCATCTCCAGGGGCAGCAGCTGCCCAGCAAAGGCAAAGACGAGGTCTGTAAGGGGCCCAAAGCCAGCATTGTGCATCTGGGTTCGGTTCAGGGTCAGCCCATCGGAGAATGTCATGGTGTCTTGCTCTGGGGTATACCTTGTGCAGATCCGCAGCATCTGGAGGTGGGAGGTAAGGGTGACAGTTAGTGCTGCCCCCTGAGGAAGGATTCCTAAATAAGTCTGGTTCCCAGTAAGTAAAGCCTGAACCTGAGGAGTAAGGGAGAGAGGTGGGACTCTGAGACTGGAAAGGGGAGGCTAGGCAAACAAGGAGGCAATGGCTAAGACAAAAAGAGCTAAGGTGGAGGGAAGGGCTAAAGGGAGGGGCGGTGGTAGAAAAGGGTCAACGGGGTTCAGAACTCATCCGCCCTAACTCACTAGGATGTCCAGGCAGGCAGCCTTGAGCAGTGTGATCTGGTCGGCAATGCTGAGTCCTGTAAAACCAGGCAGCCGCTTCGCAAACTCCACAATCTTGATGATGCATTTGGTGGCCAGCTCACTGAACTTGTCCCAGAGCCCCAGGTCCAGCTGCACCCGGTGATCTGCGCTAGAGTTCTGCGGGGGAAGAGGTGAGCTATGAAGCCTCCCCCTAGGCAGTCTTCCCACAGCCATGCCTGTTCCTGAGGCACACAGCACTCTCACCCAGACTCTGCCCACTCCTCACCGTGGTATACTTGCCCAGCTGGCAGAGCGAGGGGAAAGTCTCCTGGTGGGCTTTGCTGACCTTGGTGATGAGTTCCTCTAATTGTGGACTCAGTTCGTAGCTGTCGGGCGAGCCCTCCTCCTTTACCTCCTTTTTCTTCTTGTTCCGATCGTTCCTTACAGCTTGGGGTTGGAGGCAAAGAGAAGGATCAGGACCCTCAGACTCTCCTTCTGATGTTCTCTGTCATCCTAGCTTAATGGGCTTAATTTTCACTAAGAATATATATTAGTGCCTTAGTTTCCCCTCTCAGCTAAATAAGCTCCTATTTCCAGACTGGTTTGCCCCAGCCCCACCCAGAGCCTACAGCCATGCTCCCTCCCCAGGCCAATTCGGCTCCATCCTGCCCTTCCGGTTGCCCTGCTTGAGCTGGGGGCTGGAGGGGG
>NW_022196893.1:33677261-33705398 GCF_008632895.1 Mastomys coucha
CCTGTGAAAGAACAGGAGAGGGAAGGGATGAGCCCAACCCTCTTGCTCCACCAAACAGAAGAGAAAACCCTTAGTGCCAGGTTTCAGAAGAATAGTCAAGAGAGGGGAGAATGATAAAAGGCTGTGGTCTATGGGGTAAAGGGAGCTAATCTAATGGGAATGGTCTTGGAGAAGAAAGCAGTTACTGGGCAGGCTAGGTCTCAGGGTCAAGGAAGCTGGATAGCAAAAGGGACAACCGTGCAGTAGGACAGGATGGGAGAGAGCCTACCTTCCTTGGACATGCCCACTTCGAAACACTTTTGTAGCCGGCAGTACTGGCATCGATTCCTGGTGACCTTGTTGATGATACAGTTTTTGTCACGGTGACATGTATACACCATGTTTTTCTGGATGCTGCGTCTGAAGAAGCCCTGAATTTGGGAGTAGGAGCGTCACTAAACAGCATGCTGGGAATACCAGTATTTCTCAAACAAAACAAGTGGCCCTAGCTAGACCTGACCAGTCTAGTTTTTTGTTTGTTTAGGGTGCATGAGTGCATGTTTGTGTGTGTACGTGAATGTGTGTGTGTGTGTGTGCATGCGTGCGCACGCACATGCATTTGTGTGTGAGCAAACCTCTGCACACTAATCCTTCGCACCTCACCTAATCACTTAATCATCTATGCCCTAATAGTCCCTCATCCCACACAGGCAAAAAACCTCATGTGAACACAGCACCTGGGTCCCCCACCTTTAAAATAATTTTTATTTTTCTACTCATTTATTCATTAATTTTTGGTTCTTCAAGACAGGGTTTCTCTGTGTAGCCCTGGCTGTCCTGGAACTAGCTCTGTAGACCAGGCTGGCTCAGAGATCTGCCTGTCTCTGCCTCTACAGCGTTGGCATAAGAGGGTCTCTGATGTGTTGCTGAGTTCTCAAGTATTCTAAGCAAGCATTCTACCTACTAAGCTACATTCCCAGCCTTGTATTCCCTGTCTCTGATGGTAGTAAGCCCAGGCAACTCTGAGTCCTAAACTCTTCAGCCCCCCACCATATACGCACCTTGCAGCCTTCACAGGAGCTGACCCCATAGTGGTAGCCGGAAGACTTGTCATTGCATACAAAGCATGGCTTATAGACCCGAGGAGGTGGTGGGGGTGAGGGAGAGCTGGGCACCATCTCCTCCGAGCTAGTGCTCTGTGTCTCCACAGCTGAAGGAAAAGCAGCAGGAGATCAGCAGAGGTACCCTCATCCTCTGGCCTCTGTTGTCTCAGGACCTGCTGGTGACTGCTGCTGTTGCCCTTGTGCATAAGCCCTTACCAGGTACTCCCTGGAAAGCCCAGGCCACCACTCTTTTTAGCTTGTTAGGATTTCAGGCCCCACCGCCACCTACCCCTATCCCCACCCCTTCATCAAGCCAACTCTTCTACATGAATGTTCAATTCTGCAAATTCCAGGCCAAGGCCAACCTAGGAGTTAACTTCTCTGCTTCTGTTCCATAGAGTTGAAGATTGGTTGGGACTCAGCAGGTAAGAGCACTGGCTGCTCTCCCAGAGGGCCAGGGTTCGATTCCCAGCATGTACATGGTAGTTTACAACCATTTGTAACACCAGTTCTAGAGGAACCAGTTCCTTCTTCTGGCCTCCATGGGCACCAGGCACAAAAATGGCACACAAAAATACGTACAGACAGAACACCATAAACATTTTTTAAAAGGGGAGGAGCATAGAGCTGAAAGGTTAGGGATCACTCCCGACACTGGTAAACTCAGAGTTCCTCTGGAAGCACTTGGGGTTGAGTGGGGGGAGAGGTCAGCAGATGTGGGGGCAAATGGGGCAGTTACAGTCTACCTACAGCTGGCACCTGGCTGAATGACTTAATTTAAGTCACTCCTGAAAACCCACTCAGGTCAGAAGGAGCACATTAGTGGCTGGGTGACAGGCTGACAGGGGAGCCAAGGCTCTCAAGGCTCTGACCGGCCGTGGAGGGAGACAGGGATTCACTCAGGTCCTTAGGTCCAGGAGCAGTTTGGGGTGTAGCAGAGAGTCAGGTGACACTGGGTAAACAGCTGAGGGGGAAGGGAGCTGCCCCAGACCCTTTCTGAGCCAATCTTCATTCCTGAACTGCTTCAGAAAACAGTAATTGTAGTTTATATGGAGTCCTAGCCAAGGCCCAGAGTAGGGGGAACTCACGCTTTATACAGGAGGCTGCTGAGTACAAGCCTGCCGCAGGCTGGGAGAGTGTGGGGTTCACCCTCAGGGAGACTCAGGATATTTGAAAAACATCCAGCCTTCAGGACCTGCTGCTGGCATTTGGAAGTAGTAGGGGTGGGGGGGGGGATCCTGAAGACTTCCAGCGTCCTTTGAACAAACCTCCTGTGTGTGTCCTTCCTCCCACGCCATGTAACCCACCTGGTCACAAGTCCACACGACCCAAGGTAGTGAGAGGACAGAAGAGCCCATAGGTTGGGGGTTCCAGACCAACTCCACCACCTTACAAAGAGGGAAGCCCTCTCTACCCACCCCACCCCCACACACCCAATTAGCATAAGAATCCTGCTGGAGTTAGATTCCCCCACAAAAGAAAGGGGGCGGAAGGGTGTAGGGAGTTTATTCAAGACTGGGGGTGGGGTTGCCTAAATAGTTAGGTGCTGGGAGGTTTGGGAAAGCCTGGAAGGCCTTTCGGGCCCTCACTTTCAGCCCATCCTGGGGTCTCCAGGGCAGTGGCCTGTGCACGAGGTGGTACTCTCTCCTGCACTGACGCCCTCCCTGCCCACAGAGCGCTGCCTCATTTCCTCATTTCCTCTCTTGCGCAAGGCCTGGGTGCGGTCAGGCTGGCATGGGGCAGGCAGCACCAGCCAATTATAAGACGGAGGCCCCAGAGAGCCTGCCCTTGGGCAGCCTTTCCCATCCTAATGGCACTGTCACCCTCTCTCGGCACCCCTCTGGCACATCCCCGCCCCCTGTATCCAAAAGTGCTATGCGATGGCTCTGAAGTCACTGTGGGTGGAGGGCTCTGCAAAGCTAACAGGGTCTTCTGGGACACCCGGGAATACCCTCTTCAACACTGAGCTGAGACCTCGGCACTGGGATGCTGCTCCTGGGCTCTGCAGGGGCCCCTGCTGAGGAGGAGGGGGTGGGCTCGGGGTTTTCTCCTTTTAAAGCCCAAATTGCTGAAATTGAGGAAATTCCTGGCCAGGCTGAGCGGAGCTTCAAACAAACTCTTTATAACCGGCTGTAAACGCTCCCAGCTGCAAGGCCCAGAGCTTGAGCTGCCTGGACTCACAACCTAGCTAGCACACAATCTCCTTGAAGACACACACGTTTGCAGGCCAACATGACACAGACACAAAAGCAGACAGACTTACTGTGGGCACTGCCTTAGCGTGGGCCAGACCTTTAAACAGAGGAGCTCACAAACATCAAGCCACAAGTACTCCATGTCGGTGGATGACAAGTCACAGCTACCTACTACCAAACACCACATTCGGTCAGCACAACACCAGGACACCATAGTCTCCATCCAAATGCCACTAAAACACAATCCAGCTCTACTCTAAAACGCTTTCCTTTTGAGAGTGGCAGGGGGTATATAGTTGGTTCTGTGTGCCCATTACTGGCCAGACTTACTGCCTCAAACAGAAATGCAAAAATACTGAGCTACCAAGCCCAAAATCTCTCCAGAGGCCTAAATAAGAATATATATAGTCCTTGCCCAGGATCCCTACAGCCAACACCCCCACTACCCCCCTAGATATTTCTAACTCAGATGCCAACCAATTTGTCCATAGTTCTCCATTATACTGGGCATGGCAAGGTTAAGAATCATAGAAACTGGGTGCAATGTACTAGTTCCATCTTCAACCCTTAAATAGCACATCAATTCTTATCCCATCCAACTCCAAAGCATTGTCTCCTGTTTGATATCTCCCTTTCCACTTTCCCAGTTAAATCTGAGAGCTCTGCCCTGGGACAAAAAAAAAAAAAAAAAAATCTGAACTTGTAAACACCGCTGTTGAGTGCCAAGGAGCGAGGCGCGTTGGCGGGGGCTCAGTGACCCTGCGTGTGCACTCCCCCAGCGCCAGCCACCCCACCCGCTGTCCGCCCCTTCCCATCGTGCTCCCCCACCCCCGAGCCTAGGTCTGCAGTCATCCGTACCCAGACTGCGAGTGCAGTGCCAACCCCCAGCAAATTTGGGGGGGTGTCCCAGGCTCCTCTCTCAGCCCCTTCCAACAGCCCACCCCCGCCAGGCACTGTGGCCCAGGCTTCAAAGCCGCTTCTCATCTGGACTTTATTTTTACTGCCTCTCCATCCCCAGCTTTTTATTGCGGCTCTCGAAAGGGGTTCCAGGGCCCCATGCCTGGCATCTCCCATTACAGAGAGGGGGAAGATGGATATTTGGGGGCCTTACGATTGTTACCCCTACCAGCTGTCACTTCCAGACCACCCCCTCCTCACTCCATACACTTGGCTTTAAACTTTTCGCTTCCTGCTTAAGTGATGTTGGAGCTGCAGAAAAAAGTCATCTGTCAAGACAACCGAATACACACACACACTCTAAGGGTGTTGTTGTTGTTTTAATGAAGATGAACACAGAATCCAACTTTCTCACTCTTTTGTGCACACCCCTTGCACCCCAAAAGCAGAGCACACAGGATGCACTCTAGGACACAGCACTTTCCAAAAACGCCCCCGCAGCCACGCAAGGCACACGCCCTCCCGGCCTCAAGCCACAAACATCCCCACATTGGGCCACGAACATCTGCCAACCTAGGCGGAGGGTGACAGTGCGTGGAGAGACCCCCAACTCCACACCCACGTCCCCTAGGCTTGCACAAGCCAGGTATTCACACGCTCTGCATTTTTTTTAACGCTCCCAACTTCCCGCATTGACTTTACAAACGCTACCCACAGTGCTGGGTGCCATATCCCTCCGAGACTAAAGAGGACTGGAGAACACACTAGCAACATATATCGGTCTCTCACCCAGGGACTCTGGAGTGGCATCAACCAAAGCCCTATCTAAACATCCACCATAAAAACCGCATATACTCCAAACACTGCAATACACACGCAAAGGAGACGGACTCTGGAGGCCCTCGTGTTTAAAGGGCCAGTACCTCACATAGAAAGGACCAGAATACCCTCTTGCGCCCCAGTCCCAAACTTTACACACGGAAATAGTAAGCATCAACCTCTCGTGCACCCAATACCCGATCTCCGAGCTCGAATACCTACATTGTAGACTGGCAGGCTGTGCCCAGGCAAAAGACTCAAGTCCGGCGAAACAGGAGCTGCCAGTGGCTCTGCGTAGCAAGCCGGCCCCGGGCCCGGCCGCCCCATACAGCCGTCGCGGACCCGGGACAAACGATTCCATGCAGTCGTACATCGCGACCCGGTTTGGAGAGAAACTGGGTGCTAGAACACCAAGGACCCGCAGCCCATTCCCCCTCCTCCCCCCGCAGCGCCCCGCTCCTGGAGGGGGGAGGGGGAGGGCTAGCATAGGGCGCTGAGATGCATGGGGGGTAAGGGGTGGGCGGGGAAGAGGGGGATCCCCAGCAAGGGAAAAGGACTGGGTGGGGCGCGAAGGCGAAGCTGTAGCTTCTGCCTCCCTCTGCCTCACTTAGGGTGCCTAGGCAGCTAGCTCTGTGGAGACCTTTTGTAAATGCACAGCCTAGAGGGATGGGGGTGGGGCCTGGAGAGCGAAAGGGGCCGGGCACCAAGATGAGCAGAGCTGGGAGTGGAGCACATACACATACACATACGTCTACTAGCTGAGCGGCGCACGCGCTTGCTCAGACATACATCTGTGCAAGCATTTATCTTGGCAGGCACCACAAATTTGCAAACGTGCAATAGTGCACACGCATATCTGCACGCACATACATTCATAGGTGCAAGAATTTGTGCAAATACATCCGGCTCAGGAAAAATGCTTGCAATCATGCTCTCTCGGGGAGCTGGAAGTCTGAACACATTGCACTTAAGCGCGTGCCCAGGTGAGGATTGGGGGAAGGAATGAAGGAATCAAATATGCGCATTTCCTTTCACAGCGTCTTCCCCCTCCCTTCAACCCTTTCTTCGGCATACAAGTCAACACAAGCAAGGGTGTTAAGAATAGCGGCGTAGAGGAGAACCTTGAGATCCCCTGCGCTACGCAGCTCTCCAGACCCATAGGACCTGCGTTACCTCCACCCCCCTCATTCCCAGGCCCGACTCCTCCTTCTTCCTTCGCGCGCGCGCGCTTCAGAGCTGAATACTACATTCCTGCGGCTCAGTGCGCGCTGCCGCCTCCTTCCTTCCCGATCTTCCCACCCCCGGTCCAAGGGCCAGAGCGCGCTCCCGCGGTGAACTCTCCGGGAACCCCCCTCGGGGCGGGTGGCCGGGCGCGCTCACCTCCTCCTGACCCGGCCCCGCCCCACCCCGCCCAGGCCGTCGCCAGCTCCGCAGCGGAGTCCCCCCCCCCGCCCCCTCCAGCGCAGCGGAGTCTACCCCTCCTAGCTCCGGCTATCCTTCCTCTGCCGAGGGCTGGGTCGCCTCCCTCAAAGTCCCCAAAGCTCTATCCCGCGACTGACACTCCCAAAGTGCCTCGGCTACCTCCCTCATTGCCCTCTCCCAGAACCTGACTTCAGTTTAAGAGCACAAACTACCCCCTAAACTGTCCCTACAGTATCAAACTGCGACTCAGACGAAACTGATCCCTCCCAATGACAACTGCCCCCACCCCGAGTTTCCACCGTGCAAAGGGCTCCCCACCCCACCCCCCTTCGCAATAACTGCCCTGCTGGTCATTCACTGCACAGGGTCACTTATACCCCACTATAGGAAATAGCTGCCCCTCCTTCAGTGCCACCTCCAGTGCCCCCCCCCCCGGGCACTCAAGGGAGGGTGCTGGCCACGTCAGAAGTTTGCCTTTGCCAGGCCGCGTCGAATCGGGGACCCTGGCCCCGGGACAACGCCAGTGGCGGCGACTCCCGGAAACCGCCCCCTCCCCCACGCCCCGCCCGCCGGCCGCCCGACCGCCCGACCGCCCGGCGGGCCGGCCCAGCCGGCTCTGTCAGCGCCGCTCACACGGGGAGCGCCCGGGAGCGGGAGCGGCGCCCGGCCCGACCCCTTCCCCCGCCCGGCGGCTGTGGCTGAGCCAGGGCGGGGCGCACTTTTCTAAGAATCTGCTGTACCGAGTCGGGGTCGCACTGGGGTGCTGAGAGAGTGGGGCGCCTGTTGAAAGAATAAAAAGCAGGAAGGGGTGCCAGAGTAGGCAAAGGAGGCGGGAACGGGGGAGGGGAACGGGAGGCTGCCAGGGACTCAGGGGGCAGGGCTGGAGAGGAGGGCCTAAAATGCGGATGGTGATGGTGGGCTGGGATGGACGGGCAAACTGGGAGCTTGCAGCAGGCATGAAGAGGAAGACAAGATCTTTACAACCTAATGTGAACTTTCCCATCATGTCCAACACTCCATTTCTGAATCCAACCGTACCCCACCCCCCCAAAAAAAACAAAACAGAAAAGAAAGTCCAGGATTAAGTGCCTAGATTGGAATAGAACCAGTAGGGGAAAAAAAGTAGAAAATGGAAGAGTACCCCCAAAAAACAAGGAAAAAAGAGCCTTGACGAGTCAACTTCAGGCTTGTAAGTTCCCCTTCCCCCTCCGAAATCTGAAAGGTCCCAATTAAGTCAGGCCTGCCTGGTTGGTAATTAGAACCAGAAGTGGCCAGGCCACAGGGAGGGGGTTGGGAGGAGGGCACAAGAGTGGGGGGGAGGGCTCCAGGAAGCCATGAGTTCTCAAAAGCCCCCCTTTCTCTTCACCAGATGCACCCCAGTCCTCATCACCCCATCTGTGTGTACTTTGAGAGCATTGCTGGGAAAGGGTATTAAAGGTTATCAGACCAGCCTATGCCACCAGCCCCAGCTCTTGCTGGAGACACAGTACAGCCTAGGATAGAAAGCAAAATGGGGGAATCTAGTGCCCCTCTTTTTCCCAAAGCACCCCCCAACCCTTATTGCAGCAATTAGACCCATTAGCCTCTAGCATTTCATGGGAACCAGATGTTCCCCACCAGCCTTGGTGAGGGTATGAAGGGGGGGCTGGTGCCTGACTCAACCCCTTCCCTATGATCCCCACCACTGGGGTGCAACCCCCTCCCAGCTAGATCCTGGAAAAGCTATGGTCCTGGGGGCAAAGAATGTGCCCCCCCCCCAGAAGATCAACAGCACTCAGGCTTCCAGCATGGTCACCCTTCAGAGTTTGGACTGGACTGGGTTGGGGGAGCGGAACAGCTAAATCCTCCCTCTCTCCATCTTGCCACCTCTACTTGAGGTTTGAGGATCACTAGCTTGGAGTTCTTCCTGCTCAATAACTCTCCTTTTCTCCCAAAATCTCTAAACACTGAAGGGGTATTTCAAACCAAAGTAGGTCCCGCCCAAAAGGATAAGTCCTAAAGGGATAGGTCCCACCTGAGGAGCTCTGGGAGGGGTCTTCTGAAGACAAGGAGGGGGTGGCAAAGGGAGGTGTGAAAGAGAGGGTGAGGCCTAAAGCAAGGATGTGAGGCGCTCTTGGCAGGATGGGGGCTGGGACAGGGTAGGGGGCCAGGAGGGGGGTCCCGCCTGGGCCCCAGCAGTGGCGGCAAGCTCGGCTCCCCCCGCCGGAGAGGTTTCCTGTTGCAATCAAAGCCCCGTTTGTGTCGGCCTGGGGCTGGGGTTGGAGCCGGAGGAGGAGGAGAGACTGGGAGGGGAAGGGAAAGAGGCAGCCACTGGGGGTTTCCTGAGGAGACTTCTCTGCTGCCTGCTTGCCACCCTCATCTGCCATGGCTTTCTTTCCTTACTTTTTTTCCTTGTGCCTGGCCCCTCTCTGGGCCTGCACCTGTATAGCTGCCTCTCTGGGTATCTCCAGCTTAAACCCTTTTCTCCTTGTGTCAGCCTGCTCTCAGTGTCGCCAAGTAACTTAGTACGGTGGAGCTTGGGCTCCCTGCCCCACAGACACTGGCCCCACGGCCATGACCGTTATTACCCCCACAATATTTGAGGACAAATTGGGCCAGGTCTTCAAGACCACAGAATCCTTTCTCCGCTGACACATTTTGCCCCTATAATCTGGAAAAGCTAATATACTACACATCAAGGTTCGTGAGAGGTACGGACAATTGGCCTTTCGTTCACACTCGTGCATGCACGCATACATACACACGGGTGCTCGTGCGCATACACTCCCTCCGTTTTTCATGCACGCAGGTCTATGCTTGCCTAGCTCGGCAGCAGCACATGCTCCCCTCGCTTCTCCCCTCCTCCACAACAGGGTTCTAAGATGCCTGCCTCACCCACTGAGGCCCCCCGGAGAGCCTCAAGAGGTGGAGCAAGACTTCTCACCAAGGAGATCCCCAAAGTGCCAGGGACTGACTCTTCAATATTATCCAAAACCAGCCCCCAAGGAGAAGCTTCAGGCCTCTCCTTAAACCATCCCTTCTTATCCTGAGTGAATAAGAAGGTGGTTCAACGAGAGACTGCCTCACAGTGTAGGTGAGCATGGGTGTGTCATCAGATTTATGGCTCTGATCCACCCCTCCCATTTACGATTAGATGGCTACAACCAAAAATGGACAGCAGATCAAAGCAAAGGAGAGATGTCACTCTGTCATCCTTTGATCGGTTACTCTCCCACCAACAGAGGGTCCCTAAACTCCAGGGTTCTCTTCAGCTGGACGCCCCACCCCAAGCACTGTCTGGACCCAGGCCTTCCCCTCCTCCCTACCCCACCTGCTACCTCCCTGCCTGGGCCTGTCCTTCCATGCTAGCCAGCCGCCGCACCCTCCTCAGCTGCCTTCCCTGGTGCTGATTCTCTGGAGCTCTCCTTCCAGTCCCTATCCTTCAAGGGGGATCTTTGAGGATGGGCTCAGCAATACTTTGACCTCACTTTGAACCCTGCCCTCCATCTCCACGTATCTAGAATACAGGAACACAAGGAGACTTTCACTGGGTACTGGCCATATCCCTCAGCATCCTTCCTACCACTAACCTCTCCCTTCATCCTTTCTGACATCGGCTCCTTTTAGTCACCTCACACAGAACCTGGGGAAACCAAGTCAGAAGACTGTATGGGTTAGGTTGTATGATTCTCTGAAAGGAATACATTTCACGGGAGTTGAGGCTTATTCCTGATGCCAGGTGCCTGGCAGGTTCACAGAATGACACTCAGAAAGAGGGAGAGTCCAGCTGAAGTTTCCAAACACTCACCCTGCATGCCTCACTGTAACCTCCGTTGTATTACAACCACATCAAGGGCAGCCCCTACCAAACATCAGCAGCCCTACAAATTCTTGATAATCAGCCCTCTTGATTCTTCAGAGGTTATGTTGCATACATTGGAGTTCTGTGTAGGAGCAGACTTGGAGATGCTATGTACACATATACTACACATGGTCTGGGAGATAAACACACACTCCAGATAGGCATACCCTTTCCAGTCTAGTCACCCCTATATACAAAGTTTGCAAGTGTCCCCCCTTTGCCTTAAAGGCCCTCCTCTTTTGCTCAGTGTGACAGCTATACCTTTACTATTGCTGCTGCTGCTGCTGCTGCTGTTCTTTGAAACAGGTTTCTCTGTGCAAACCAGGCTAGTCTCAGACTCAGAGATCCCTGCCTTGGCCTTGTAAGTGCTGGAATTAAAAGTGTGAACCACCACCAGGCAGTGGTGGCACACGCCTTTAATCCCAGCACTTGGGAGGCAGAGGCAGGTGGATTTCTGAGTTCGAGTCCCTCCTGGTCTATAGAGTGAGTTCCAGACAGCCAGGGCTACACAGAGAAACCCTGTCTTGAGAAAAAAAAAAAAGTGAACCACCATGCTAAAGAATGTGTCTACTCTGCATCTTTCTTTCTCTGTCACTATTCTCCTGCTCCTCGCAAGGCTTTCACTTTACCTCTCCATGCTCTGTCCCTGTATACAGAGAGCCCTGTGCCAGACACTGGAGTCGGAGGTCCCCTACCACACCCCTGCCTGTCATGTCCTGGTCAAGAGTGACAATCAATCTCCAAATGGGCAAAGAAGGGTCTCAGAGAGAGAAGGGAAGCTCTGGCCTTACTTTCTGGCAGCATTGAAACACTTAACCTAAAGAGGGCAGGCCCCAGGACAAGCAGGGGTCTGCAGTGTGTGGAGACTATTCCAGACCTGGAGGGAGGGGATGCTCCTGCATAACCCTTGCTCTGGTCTAGATATGTTGTGGACCAAGAGCCCCCTCTTTGCCACCAGGCTACTTCTGCCCTCAGAACCTATAGGCATTTTCCCAGCCCCACACATCTGTCTTTACACACTGGGCACTAAGTTTCCTCCCTGTTTGCAGCCTTAGAATCCCATAGCCCTTCTTCATCACAGAGACAGCTGACAGACTGACTTCTCAGATTCTTTAGTCCCCCATCTGCCCTCCCTACCACCTCCAACTGCATGCAGCCTTGAAGGGCACTAGATGCACAAGCATGCTCAGGTGCCCACAGGCCTGTGTTCCCTTCTGTGCTGAGTCCCCCAGAAGGCAGTTTTAGGCCCTCTACTTTGAGATCATATTTGAAGAGAACTGCCACCCACAGATACTATCCTCACAACCACTACCTCCCTCCCTGTTCACCTTTCCAATAAGGGTGCCCATTTTCTATATCACCCTGTTCCCATCTGCCTTCATTTGCCCAAGACCCCCAAGACTCACAGAGAGAAGCCATCTCCTTGGGGAGGTCAGGCTGGCCCAGGCCCCGGAAGCTAGGGCTCAGCATCTCAAATGGTGGTGAACCTCTGAGTGCACCCGGGAAGGCGAACGGGAAGCCTGCTCCTGGGTAACCAGATCCAGGCCCCAGGGCACCGGGTGCAAAGAGTCGCTCCTTATTGGTGGCCATGGTAGCTGCTGCGTGGGAATCCCTTGGACTCTGCAGTGGGCGGGGGTGGTCTTCAGCTGCAGCCCCCGCCCATGCCCACTGCCCTGGCCTGGGAGGCTCCGTGCCCACCCTGCCTGGCCTGCCCAATGGATCTCCAAGAGTCCTAGAGAAAGATAAAGGAAAAGATACATGAGATGACCAACAATTACCGAGCAGATCACTGTGCAGCTGAAGGCCATGAGCATCCGTCCTTCCGTCTGTCTGTTACTCTTACTGCCCCGGCTTGAGCACTTGCAGTTCAATAGAGTGGGCAGGGCAGAAAGTTGTACGGCTTCTGAGAAACCAGTTTAGCTTCAGGGAAGGGTAAACTGAGGTTCTGAAGTGAATAACAATTTGAGATCTTTTGGTGAGGTTCCAGGATGGAAGCATCATAGCTGGACCTGACATCTGCTCTAACATCTGTCCTGCAAAGTAGAGAGTATGACTCCCAAGACCCAAACACTCAGATTAGGGGTTCATAGCTCAGTGGTGGGTCACCTGCTTAGCATGTAGCAAGTGCAAGATTCTGAGTTCGATACCTGGAACCAGGAAAAAATAACTTTCAAACTGAGCATGTACACATTTACCCCGAATACCCTTCTTTCTTTCTTTCTCCCTTTCTTCCTGTCTTCCTTCCTTCCTTCCTTCCTTTCTTTCTTTCTTTCCTTCTTTCTTTCCTTCTTTCTTTCTTTTTGGTTTTTCTAGACAGGGTTTCTCTCTGTAGCCCTGGCTGTCCTGGAACTCACTCTGTAGACCAGGCTGGCCTCAAACTCAGAAATCCACCTGCCTCTGCCTCCCAAGTGCTGGGATTAAAAGTGTGCACCACCACTGCCGGCCCAAATACCTTTCTTTGATCCCAGTACCCATGAGACAGAGGCAGCCAGGCCCACACTGTAAGACCCCTTGCCAAGAAAAGAAAGAAAAAAAGAAAGAAAGAAAGGAAGGAAGGAAGAAAGAGAGAGAGAAAAAGGGAAAGAGAGAGAAAGAGAGAGAGAGAGAGAAAATAAGTAAATACAAATTAAGCCCATTAAAAAATAAATTAGGGGGCTGGTGAGATGGCTCAGTGGGTAAGAGCACCGACTGCTCTTCCGAAGGTCACAAGTTCAAATCCCAGCAACCACATGGTGGCTCACAACCATCCGTCATGAGATCTGATACCCTCTTCTGGTGTGTCTAAAGACAGCTACAGTGGTGTACTTATATATAATAATAAATAAAAAATAATAAATAAATAAATAAATAAATTAGGGCCGGGTGGTCTTGGAAAAAAAAAAATTAGGCCTGGCAGTGGTGGTGCATGCCTATAATCCCAGACTTGGGAGGCAGAGGCAGGAGGATGAGGCCTGAGTTCGAGGCCAGCCTGGTCTATAGAGTGAGTTGTTCCATGTGACAGCCAGGGCTACACAGAGAAACCCTGTTTTGAAAAACCAAAAATAAAATAAAATAAAATAAAAATAAACTAATTCAAACTCATACTACTGTGATGGCAGCAAGCAAATATGTCTGCTTTAACTTCTGAGTCTTCTATGGCTTTGGAGAGTGTGGTGTACTGGTCACATGTACTCTCTGAACTGACACTCCCACTTGCTGGTTGGGGGACTTGGGAGGAATTATTTGATTTCTCTGTGCCTCCATTTCTTCATCTACCATTTGAGACTAATAGGACCCACCAGTTGGTAAGATTGTTTGGAGGACCCACTAATTCATCGTGCACAGACTGTTTAAGATAAAGTAGGGCATGCACTAAATGCCATGTCAAAATCTCGTACTTCGTGCTTCCCGAGTGCCTTTTAATTATCATTTGCTTTCTCTGTCTTCCTTGGTACTCATTCTTTCCCTCCCAGCTCTTCCTCTGTCACCAACCATCCCAGTCACCCTATGCTCTCTGCGCAGGTGAAGCCCTACTGGGACAGAGCTGGGACAGAGCTGTAGTACCAGAAGACCCCCTCCTTGTCCTCAGTCCACATTGCTGCTGCTCCTCCTCCTTCTCTCTCTGGACTCCTAAAAATTATCCCTATATTCTTTCCTCCCTCAAATGTAGCTTCCTGTCGGGCAGTGGTGGCGCATGCCTTTAATCCCAGCACTTGGGAGGCAGAGGCAGGTGGATTTCTGAGTTTGAGGCCACCCTGGTCTACAGAGTGAGTTCCAGGACAACCAGGGCTACACAGAGAAACCCTGTCTCGAAAAACAAAACAAAACAAAACAAAACAAAACAAATTTTAAAAAAGGAAAGGGAAATCCAGGTCCCGCACACCATCATATGGTGACCAAGGAAAAGGTCCTTGATCAGGGTCTCCAGAACCGCCTACCACTGTGAAAGTTAATGGGCTTTGGGTGCAGCTACACTCCATAGGAGACCGAATGAAAGTGGACAGAAGATGAGTGCACAGGTGGGCATCTTACACACATCTCTGCATTCCCTTCCAGTTAGAAACTGTCTAGGACCAGCATCTTTTTTCCTTTGTTTTTGTACCTCTGCTTTTTTCCCTCTTTCTTTCTCTCATCTCTCCCAACCTCCAAACTCCTAAGAAAAAACTCATAAAGGAGACTCTGACCCTCACTAGGTACCACCAACAGGCCCGGGACCCTCCAACTCAGGGGGACCCCCAATGTCCCCAGAGTATTAACTCAGAGCCTCCAGAATCCTTCTCTTAGTCCATGAAGTCCTCATCCCAAGTTAAACTCAGGTGGATCCAGGAGTCCAGGGCCCCCTAGGCCCCTGGGCCATAGCTCAACAGGCTGGGCTACATTCCAGGTGGATTAACCCCTCCAATACCAAGAGTGATGAACTGGTAGAGCATTCTCCACCCCACCCCCCAAACCCCCCAATCTTCCCCAGATTCTGCTTAGACTGGGAATGGGCTCTCTATTCCAGCCATCCTTGTCTTGGCATCTTACCTACTGATGGGAAACAGACCTCTAGGTAAGGCAGGGCTTGAGGGAGGGGTGTTCAGGCTCCTGGTCCTCACCAAGGACATTGTAAGCAAAGGATAACTCTCCCTGGCCTTCCTCCTCAACTACCTGGGAGGGGAGGCTTAGAGGTGAAGAAGGTAACAGAGATCCCTCTCTCCTGAGTCCTGGTCCCTCTGGGAAGGGGGGCGCACTTCAGTTTCAGGTAGAAGAGGGCAAGATAGCTCGGAGTCAAAGGAAACCCTAAGTGAGGCCTCAACTGGTTTGGTTCTCTGTGGGACCCGCAGAAGACGGAGAACTCTTCCCAAGATACCACCTCAGATGGTGCAGCCTAGAAGGCGGGCAACTGACTTGGGGAAAGGGTTCTCACAAAGCTTCTCTTAGAGATGAGGTGGAGTTGAGGGGAGGGCATGGATGAAGGGGGCTGCCGGATGGAGGGGGGCGTCTCCCTGCTGCCCTGCCCGCTCCAGAGCCTGGAACAAAGCTGCTCTTGTCAGTTGCTCTCCACCGGCTGCCCCCCTCCCCTCTGTATAAACACGACCACCTTTTTCCATGACCCCATCTCCAGAATGGGCGGAGAACCCAGGCATCCTTTGCTCTAGCCTGAGCCCCCAGTCTGCTCTCCAGGAGGCAGCAGTGGAACTAGCTTCCCTGGCTCTGTGCCGTTGTTGGGGGAGTCTAGACCCTTGATTCTCCACCTTGAATCCTCAGGTGCCCTCCCTCTACCCACTGGCCCCAGGGAGGGGCAGTACCCGGGAGGCAGGCAGGCAATGCCAGTGGAATGTGTGTGGGCATCAGAGGGCACGGGCAGGGTGGGGCCGAGGGGGGAACTGGAGGTGCCAGTTAGGTGGCTTTCTGAGCCAGAGGTGGGGGTGTGCCCGGGTTGGGGGGGCGTGTCCTGTGCTGCCTACCAGCCACTGTGTGTGTGTATATGTGGTGTGTGTGTGTGTGTGTGTGTGTGTGTGTGTGTGTGTATGTATGTGTGCGCGCGCGCGCGCTGGGATACCCAAGCTCCGAGTACCCTGGACATACACACTTCCCTTAGTCCCCTCCAAGTCTTCTCCTTACTGACAATGGCAGTACCTAAAGAATGACCATAAGGGCAGGAGCCTCAAATTTGAGGAGTAGGATCCCAACTGCCCAAGGCTTAAGCCCTACAAGAGGGAAGGAATTATTTGAGCATTTTGTCCTTGAGTCCCCTCCCAGAATCAGACAACCCTGCTGCCCCATCCCCATGACCACCAACTAAGCATATTCTTACCCTCTGGCCTCTGCAGAGATTCCCTCCTACATACTGGGCCAGGCTGAGGTGAGGGACCTGGTGGAAACCGCTGGAAATGAGAGAGGCGCTGTCAGTGGAACTCCAGGACTGGGGCTCTCCTGAACTTCTCTCGGAGTTATAACTCTACCTTTGTCCCATTGGGGCTTGCCCTCGAGAATATTATAAAAGAGCTCCCCTTCATTGGTTCACTAGTGCAGTTAGGGATAGGTCAGAGAGAATCCAGGGTCTGCAGTCAAACTCCACAGACCACTTTACCCACCTAGACACAGCCAGGGCCATTTGCTAGACCTTTCCTGGTTCCTCTGCAGAGCCCTGCCATTCCACTGGAGAAAGGGTACTTGGACCATCAGACCCACCCTTCAGTACGCCCCCCACCCCACCCCCGGTGGAAGAATGCCATCCTTTCCCAGAGAAGGAAAACCGTCTTCTCTGACATTTCGAGTACAGGAAGATAGGTTTGCCTGCCCAAGACTTTCCTAAATGCTCTCCTTCAATACTCACCAAAATCAAGGGCAGACAACCCGGCCCATCCTCAGTCTGTCTAAAAATCTCCCTTTCCCTTCCCAGGTCACGACTGACCCCAACTGGGAGCAGGAAGCCTCCTCGTAAGCCCGGCTAACAGCTTGGCCACCCCCGGAGGGAAAGGACCCCAAAGCTCCCGACGCCCCCGCCCCTGGCTCATTTCAGCAGAGGACCCCGGCGTCCGCGGCGGGAGGGCGGGCGAGCGGGTGAGCGGGCGAGCCGGCTTCCCCGCCTGACTCACCTGGAGGGGAGGGCGGGGGAAGTAAGGCCGCAGAACCCCGAGGTCCCGGCGTCGGGCGGTCTCGGGGATGGAGCGCCGCGGTGTTAGTGACTCGCGGTAATGGGGGGCTTCAGGGGGGCACGGCTCTAGGCTGGGACAATCCCGGGGCCTCTTGGAGCCCGCCCGCCCACGTGACCGCCCCAAAATATCCGACACATTTTCTCCCAAACCGCACACTGACTCCGCAGGCGGGGACACGGAAAATATTTTCTTTCTTTTTCTCCCTCCCTACCCCCCCACCTCCCTCCCTGCTTGGCTCCCTCCTCCCCCTCCCGCCCTCGCTCCTCCCTCCCCTGCCGCCTGCCCCTGCCCGGCTCCCTCCTCGGTGCCCTGGGGCTGGGGGGGGGTGACTGGGGGGAGGACTGGGCGGGGCGGCCCAGGACGCCTGGGTCTCTGCCCCTCCCATTTGCTAGGCTTCCGTGGCTCCATCCCCGGGAGGCCGGGCAGAGCTGGCAGAGGTCAGTGTCCTGGGCTCCATGATGCCAACCCTTTCTCTCTGGCGCTATCCCCCTTCCAGCCATTTGGGGAGACTGAGTTGTCTTTGGCCATGCTGTGTTCTGCCAGGCCAGTCTCTGGTACCTCCCAGGGTAGGCACTGAGGGACGTGGACACTCCCAGGGCGTGGAGTGATGGGGCAGGAGTATACCAGAGGAGAAGACACAGTCCCCTTTTCTTAGTTAACCTCCACCTGCAGGTCAAAGCAGTCTCCCTTCCCCTGGCCTTCTCTGTCCTATGGCCTAGGAGCAAACTGGTTCAACTAGAGGAGGTTATGACAGTGCTGCAAATTGGGTTCACAGACCTCCTCCCTCTCACTCTGCCTGCATTCAGCTCCAGGAGTTAAAGCGCGTGGGTCTCTCGCTGCCAATATCGTCCCCACCTTGGGCTAGGATTTACAGGGGGAGAGGCTGGCTGAGGGGAGGGCTGAAAGAACTTTAGGGAGGAGGGAGGATGGGAGGAGCCTTGAGCTGGGTGTGAGGGAGAAAGCCCAGGCGAGGGTGTGTGTCTGGCTCAGCCAGCGAGGCCTTCCTGGCTGCCTGGTAGATGCGCCACGAATGTTGTTGACGCTGGGTCTCTAGAAGCCCAAAGCCTGTGTCTAATAGGGACACTCTCTGACCCCAAACAAACCAAGGCTGAAAGGCTCTCAAACCTAGAGAGGAAAGCCAGTAGTTTGACTTTATACTATATGCACAGAACAGAAGCACTCTCACAGGGATGGTCACGACTCCAGAAGAGGAGAAGGCTGGGCCAGGCACTAGCTCAAAGGACCATCCCCAGCAACGCTCCCTGAGTGGCCAGCACCTGGGGAATGGGTCCCTGAATCACATCACATTTTCCACCCTAGAATTACTCAGCTCTGATCTTGCTGTCACCCTAGGGGCCCGGCATCCCCCTCCTGGGAAAGACTTTTTTTGAGTAGCCATTATCAGCTGAAGGAGAAGGGAGAAGAGGAGGCATGCTGTGGCAATCCCAGGACACCAGAGATGTCATGGGGGAGGAGGGGGGCGCAGACAAACTCTGCCTTTCACTCCAGGGCTGGGAATAGGTACTCCAGGGTCCTGTCCCCAGGTGGCCTGACTGCTGTTGACTTTGCCGGTTACCCTGGGAGCAGCTCTTAGCAGTGTGGGAGGGGTGCGTGTCAGGGAGTTGGACCCTGGCATTCAGGCTGGGGTGGGATAGTGAGCTGCCTGTGTGGCAGGGATCCTGCCAGGAGGCTGCAAAGTTAACCCCTCCTGCCCTGCCCTGGTGGTGGCTGGCGGAAGGAGGGGCGGGCCCAGCTGCGGTTTGGGAATGTGGCCCTAATCCCCCTCCCCACCCCACCCCAGCACATCTGTAGTTGGTTTACAGTGAATGAGTCTCCTGTCCTCATGAACCCGGCTTGGGCACCATTCCCTTCCTGCCCAGGCACTGGGACATAGACCCAGGCACCACCCTGCTCAGCTCTCTACACTGGCTCTTCCCTTCACCTTCCTTATAGGATCTCAGGATCAAAGGGACTTGACCCAGAGACCAGACATTGGAGCTATGAGACCACAGCTTGGGGTAGCAGATGGGGTTGGAGCAGTTAATGGGATGGGGGTGGGGGGAATATGGGAGAGCATCCAAGAGGACAATAAGTCTAAAATTCCATTGTTTTCTTGTTCCCTTTGTCTTAATCTGTCCATATGTCTCTATCTGTGGTAGGTGTCTGTTCATTCATTATCCATCCTGGTTACTATAACTACTTCCTTGAAAGTTCCTCATTCCAGCCTATGACTAGAGGGGGAAGTCGGGGAGATGCTGTCCAAGAATACTTGCCCTGCACCAGCCCCTCTCTTCAGTAATTGTCTCTGCCCCTCACCAAACCCAACCACAGGAGTTGTACACAGAAGCAGTTAGCCACCACAGACAGGGCCTAGTGGCAGAGGCCTTAATCCCAGCTACTCAGGAAGCTGCAGCATGAGGGCCCTCACAAAAGTAGAGACTGGTAATCAACCAAGTGGAGAGACAGCCTTAGAGTAGCAGGAAAGTCTTTGCCAGCCACATGTCTAAAAGGAGTAACAGCTAGAGAAGGAACTCAACAGTGAATGGGCTGGTGAAATGAACAGGCTGGTCTCAAAAAGCAAATACAAATGGCCAAGAAACCCTGGAAAATATGTTCAACCTCACTAGTAGTCAGAGAAATGCAAATCCAGTGTGCATTGAAATCCCTCCCCACCCCCATCTCCTTGGAGCAGGAGAGAGGGCTCAGCAGTTAGGAATACTTGTTGGTCTTACAGAGGACCTGGGTTCAATTTCCAGCACCTCTACTGTCTTATGATCTCCTTATGGACCAGGATTTTGGATGCACATACATATATACAGGCAAGACATTCGTACACATAAAATAAAATTAAGAAAAAAGAGGGCTGGCTAGAGCCGGGCAGTGGTGGCTCATGCCTTTAATCCCAGCAGTTGGGAGGCAGAGACAGGCAGATATCTGAGTTTGAGGCCAGCCTGGTCTACAGAGTGAGTTGTTCTAGCACAGCCAGGGCTACACAGAGAAACCCTGTCTCTAAAAAAAGTGGGGTGGGGGGAGGGAGAGGCTGGCTAGGTCAGTTCCTGGGTACAGCATTTGACTAGCAATATAAAGTCCTAAAGCTTAGATCCCAGCAGTGTAAAAAAATTAATAGACACAAGCAGATAGAAAGAAAAACCTAAGAGTTCAAATGTTTCCCTTCTACACTCCCCATCTTGAAACTGAGTCACATTCCGTTTCTCTCTATTCTGGTGGAGGGGACTCTGTTCCCTTTTCTTTCCCCAGGGTTAAGTCTGCATCCAGGTTTCTCTCTATTTATAGGTGCCTTGCTTGCTCACTGTGACAGCTCAGAGAAGTGATGTCCTGGGGGTCCTAGGATCATGCTTCCTCCTTGACTACCCTTGCTTTTTAATGTTTATTTTATGAGTGTGTATATGTGTGTGCACACACCATATATGTCCGGTAACAGTGAAGGTCAGAAGAAGGTATTGGGCAGCTAGGCAATGGTGGCTAATCTGGTCTACAGAGTGAGTTCGTGGACAGCCAAGGCAACACAGAGAAACTTTGTCTTAAAAAAAGAAATAATATGGGCTGGAGAGATAGCTCAGTAGTTAGGAGCACTGATTGCTCTTCCAGAAGTCCTGAGTTCTAATTCTAGCAACCACATGGTGGCTCACAGACATCTGTAATGAGATTGGATGCTCTCTTCTGGTGTGTCTGAAAACAGCTACAGTGTACTTACATATAATAAATAAATAAATCTTTAAAAAAAAGAAATAATAATAATAATGAGAAGGAGGAGGTGGCATTGAATCCTCTAGAACTTGGATTACAGATAGCTGTACTATACGGTGTTGAGAGCCAAACCCTGGTCCTCTGGAAGAGTAACAAGCATGGCCAACTGTTGAGCCACCCCTCCAGCTCCCTTACTACCTGCATAACAGAGCAAAGACCAAAAGGAATTGCAGGGAGAAGAGGATTCACAAATGTCCTCCTGGTTCTCTAGTTCTCCTGTTACCCCACTTGCTTCAAGACACTGACTAGGTCATTTTCTCAGTCTGGTCCTGCAGGCATGCCCCATGCCACACTCAGAGGTTGCTGGCAGATGTCTGTGGGGGCTGGGGGAAGCTGGATTACAGTCCCCAAGGACATCATTAAGGTACAGAAGTACTAGAGGGGCTTGGAGACCAGGGCACCCGGGAGAACATGATGAAAACATGTTTTGTACTACACGTGTGCTTTCCTCTTCCTTCCCCCTTCGCCACCTCCTCCCTCCAGGTGTGCTCTGTGCCAAGGCTGGTGCTGGCACTCTGTGCTCATTCAATTCTACCCTTGTACCAGGTCTGTCTGTGCTTGCCAGCTCCTTGGCTCTGCTGTTGTGTAAGTTTGTATGTGGAAGGTCCTAACCAGCCCCGAGCTGTCCAGACTTCCATGTAGAATAATGCCTTGGTTTTCAAACACAACGTTCTATGTGTTCTGAGGATTTCTTTCCAGACATCCCCTGTTCATTAATTCCGCAGATTTGAATTGAACAGACTATGTGCTAACCAGTATGTGAAGCCCTGGGAATACTATATGTGGTCCCTGCCCTTGTTGGCTAGAAGTCTGATAGAGCTGTCAGGTGTTAACTAAACAGGCAATGAGGATGGAGAGGTGCTGCAGAAGGGTGTGTTTATACCCAGCCAGGGGCATTAGGAGAGCTTTCTGGGAAGAAGAGAGAAGAGTAATGAAAGAAAAATGTTCAAAGATCCTGGGGTTGAGGTCCTAGCTCTCAACCACATCACTATGGAAACAACAACAACAACAACAACAACAACAACAAAAACCCAAAAAACAAAAAACAAGAGGTCCCTATTCCTGTGCCCTTCTTGTGTCCAGTATGCCCAGAGGAAAGGATAGTAAGACCGTCCTCAAGGTCAGAGCTAGCCCTAGGACACGTGGTGACGCAGTGCCTGAGTGGTTCCATTTACTCCTTCTCCTGTTCCAAAGAGCGAAACTGAGACAGAAGGGGGAAGCATTACAGGCTCGGGCTTGAGATAACCACGCTAGAGTCAAAGCTCCACACTGGCAAATTCTCCAGCATGAAGAATCTTGCATTGCCTGGCTGGAGCCTCTTGGGGAGAAAGCTTTCTCCTCCCTGTATACTCCGCCCTCCTGCAGATCCAGCCCTGACCTGCCCCACTCCCTGGAGCTAGCATGTCTGCCTCCACAGTTGCTACAGTGTGTATGAGGTGAGCAAGCGCTCTCCAGGTGTCTGCCAGCAGCATGTAGGCGGAAGCAGCTGTCTGTTTTGCACAGAACCTGCTTAGGGAGAGAGGATCTTCCTTCTCCTCCATCCATTCTCCGGGTACCAAAGTTCTAAAGCTATTCCTTCAAATGTTGTTTTTTAATTCAGTGCTTGAGATCAGACCCAGGGCCTTGGATGTGTTTAGCAAGGGCTTTACTCGGAGCTGCATACAAGTTGCATAGGTTTTCTGAAGAAAAGAGTGGAGGGCCCTTTGGAGGAGGGAAGCCTTGTCACCTCTGGAGGTGGCACAGGTCATGGTACCAATGGGGTTAAGCACCATCCCTGATCTGACCTACTTTTCTACCTGTGCCCACATCCCCCGAGGCCAGGGTGTTGGGTGGAGCCAGCCTGGCACCCCTGTACCCACACCTGGGACTTCCCCTGATTGGAAAGCCCCAAGACCCAGGCCTCCTGCCTGTTCTGCCAACTCTCACCAACTGCCTGGGTTCTGCTCACCTCCAGTCAGATCTCCATTACTCTACGTGCCAAACTACATCTTGATACTCACACCAAGGGATCCCAACCCTGTAGGTCCACCCTTTAGGACCTTCTTTGATGCCTGGCTGCTCCCCATCTGAAGATTTTTATGTATGGTGGGGTGGGGTTCAAGACAGGGTTTCTCTGTATAGCCCCGACTGTCCTAGAACTCGTGTAGACCAGGCTGGCCTTGAACTCACAGAGATCCTTCTGCCTCTGCTTCTGCCTCTGCCTCTGCCTCTGCCCCTGCCCCGGCCCCTGCCTCTGCCTCTGTCTCCTTAGTGCTGGGGAAAGCACTGCTGAAAAAAAAATGTTTTTGGAGATGTGGGGCAAGGAAGATAGGGCTTACAGAAAGCTATCCCTTGTTGATTATTTACTCTGTGCCTGGCATTGTCTAGGCTTGTACAGCATGTATTACACACCAATGTGATCCAGAGAGTTCATACTTTATCATTCGCATTTTATAGATGAGGGAGCTGAGAAGCAAAGGGACTGAATGACTTGCCCAGTGTCTCATAGCTAGGACATAGCCAAGGTGCAGTAACCAGGTATTGATCATCCTGAACTTCTTTGACCGTACGTAGCAAGCTTTCTATGCCTTTCCTTTAGCTTCCCACTCCTTTCTCCATGGGAAAAGAGACTTGGAAATTAAGTATAACCTAATTCCGCAGACATTTACTGAGCATCTTATATACCCAGGCACTGGCAGGTGCCAAAAAGAAAGGAGTCACCATCCTTGAGATCTATGGGAGAGATGCATATATATGGACTAGCAAATGTCTATAACCTCAGTATCCCAAGCTAGCCTTGAACTTGCTGTGTAGCTCGGATGAACTTGAATTTCTGATCCTGAATGCAAAATTACATGCATGTAGCACCTGTTTATGTGCTGCTAGAGACCAGAAGGGATCCAGGGCTTTATATATGCCAACTGAGGAGTCTCCAGCCCAGGAGAGTCATTTTATTTTGTCTTATGTGTGTGTCAGGGTAGGTGTAAATATATTGAGGACAAGTTGGGCATGGTGATGCATGAGTTGCCTGTAAGTTCAGTACTTGGGAGACAGAAGTGGGAAGAACAGGAAATGAAGGTCATGCTTGGCTGTGAGGTAAGTTTGAGGCCAGCCCGGAATACCTGAGACAGTGTCTCAAAAACAAAACAACAAAAACAAAAACAAACAAACAAACAAAACCCAGAAAAGGATGCTGGGGAGATAGCTCAGTGGTCAAGAGTACTAGCTGCTCTACCAAAGGACCCAACACTGAGGTTAGTGGCCTCACAGTTGCCTGTAACCCCAGCTCTAGAGGATCAGATACCGTTTTCTGGCCTTTGTGAGCACCCACAGACATGTTTGAGACATTTACACACACCCAGAATGTTTAAAATGCAATAAAAAATACAGCAGAGGGCTGGAGAGATGGCTCAGAGGTTAAGAGCACTGACTGCTCTTCCAGAAGTCCTGAACTCAATTCCCAGCAACCGCATGGTGGCTCACAACCATCTGTAATGGGATCTGATGCCTTCTTCTGATGTGTCTGAAGACAACTACAGTGTACTCATACATATAATAAATACTTTTTGTTTGTTTGTTTGTTTGTTTGTTTATTTTTCGAGACAGGGCTTCTCTGTGTAGCCTTCGCTGTCCTGGAACTCGCTCTGTAAAAGAGGCTGGCCTCGAAGTCAGAAATCCATCAGTCTCTGCCTCCCAATAATAAATAATTCTTTAAAAAAATAAAACAGGGCTGCTGAGATGATTGAGTGGGTGAGGGTGCTTCCTGTCACCCTCAGCAGCCTTAGTTCTATCCCTAGACCCACATGGTAGAAGGAGAGAACTAACCAGCTACCTGAACTTTGTAATAACTATAAACAAGGACTTTCCTTTATTATTGTTTATTTTGGTGTATGATGGTTTGTTTATGTGTGGAGTCTTGCATATGCATGTGTGTGTGCAAGTGTATATATGTATGTGTATGTATAAGTGTATATCTGTGTGTGTGTGTGCTGTGTACTGTGTGTGTTTGTATAGGTACATGTGTGTGTGTGCTGTGTGTGTTTGTATAGGTACATGTGTGTGTGTGTGTGCTGTATGTATAGGTACGTGTGTGTGTGTTTGTGTAGGTGCATGTGTGTGTGTGTGTGTGTGTGTGTGTGTGTGTGTGAGGCTTAGGTGATGTTCTTCAGGAATCATTTGCTCCATGGTTTTTTGTTTGTTTCCTTTCTAAAGATTTCATTTGTTTTTGAATTATGTGGTGTTGGTGTTTTCCTGCACTTACATAAGTGTACTACATTCGTGCACTGCCCTCAGAGGCCAGAAGGGGGCATCTAATCCCCTGAAACCAGAGTTCAGACAGTTGTCATTATCATGTGGGTATTGGGAACTGAACCCACAGCCTCTTGCAAAGCAGCAGATGCTCCTAGTTTCTACCGAGCCATCTCTCCAGCACCAGTCTGTGCTGGGTTTCTTTGTTTTGTTTTCTCAAGATAGGGTTTCTCTGTGTCCTTCTGGCTGTTCTGAACTCACTCTGTAGCCATGACCTCAGATTTGCCTGCCTCTGCCTCCTGAGAGCTGGAATTAAAGGTGTGAGCCACGACCCAGTCCCCACTCAGTGGCCGAGAGCTCACCAAGTAGGCCAAGTTGGCTGGCCAGTGGGTTTCAGAGACATATCTGTCTCTGCATCCCCAGTGCTGGAGTCTTAAGCAAACACCACCACATGCTGAGGATGGAGCCCAGGCCTTTAGGCTCACTTGGCAAACCTCAACCTTCCTTTTCCATTTGTTCTACTTTAGCACCTACATATGATTCCCTAAACTTTTTTTTGTCTTTTTGTTTGTTTGTTGTTTTTGTTTTTGTTTTAAAACAGGGTTTCTCTGTATAGCCCTGGCTGTCCTGGGACTCATTCTATAGACTAGGCTGGCCTCAAACTCAGAAATCCACCTGCCTCTGCCTCCCAGGTGCTGGGATTAAAGCCATGCGCCACCACCATCCAGCTCTAAAAAGCTTAATTTTGGAGCTGGAGAGATGGCTCAGTGGTTAAGAGCATTGACTGTTCTTCCAGAAGTCCTGAGTTCAATTCCCAGCAACCACATGGTGGCTCAGAACCATCTGTAATGGGATCTGATGTCCTCTTCTGGTGTGTCTGAAGACAGTGACTGTATACTTACATACATAAGGTAAATAAATATTTAAAACAAAACTTACGAGACCAGCCTGATCTACAAAGTGAGTCCCAGGACAGCCAGGAGTACACAGAGAAACCCTGTCTCGAAAAACCAAAACAAACAAACCTAATTTTGTCTTTTTTTCCCTTACTGTGTGATCCAGGCTACCTTCAAACTCATACTATCCTGAGTCAGTTTTTCAAAGGGAGGCATCACCTGGCTGGCCTCCATTTTCCTTGCTTTTAGGCTTTTTATAAGAGAATGATATTGCGACTATTTTCTGTCCTTCTTTCTCAGTTTTTCTGTGAGATGTGTCTATATAGATTTGTCTTTATTGTTGCATAGCTTTACATTCCTAAGCCACAATTCACCCTCTCATCCTAGTGTCATAGATCTGGACATTGATTCAGTTTAGACCATTGCACACAATGTGCCTATGCATATTCTTTTTTTGTTTTTTGTTTTTTCTTCTTGTGCATACAGGTGGTTCATCTGCATGTATGGGCACCATGTGTGTGCCTGGTATCCACAGAGGCCAGAAGAGGGTGTCAGATCCCCCTGGGATGGCAGTTACAGACAGTTGTGAGCCATTCTAGGAATGCAAGGAACTGAATCCAGGTTCTCTGGGAGAGCAACCAGCGTTCTTAACCTCTAAGCTATCTCTCCAGCCCAGTTTGTAGCTGTCTTCAGACATACCAGAAGAGGACATCAGATCTCATTACAGGTAGTTGTGAACCACCATGTGGTTGCTGGGATTTGAACTCAGGACCTTTGGAAGAGCAGTCGGTGCTCTTACCCCCTAAGCCACCTCACCAGCCCCTCTCCAGCCCAGTTTGAACATCACAGTTTCTTTAGAATATTGGCCTGAGTCAAACTGTATATTAGTTTTCTTTTTCTGTTGGTGTTGGTTTTAGTTTAGTTTTGTTTGACACAGGGTCTTGGATATGTATCCCAAATTGGCTTTGAACAGGGAGTGTGTACTCCTGTCTCAGCTCCCCAATGCTGAGGTTACAAGTATGTACCATCATATCCTTCAAGTTCAGTTGTATCTGGTAATGCCGTGTTGTTTACCAGACAGTGCTACTAGGCCAAGTGTGTAGGCTAGCACCTATAATCCCAGAACAAACTGGGGAGGTCAAAACAGGAGGTTCAAAAGTTCAAGTCACTGGTTACTTAATGAGTTTGAAGCTAGCTAAGCTACAGAAGACCCTGTCTCAAAATACAAAAACAAGTAAAAAAACAAAACAAAACAAAAACCCATAGTTAACAATTCTAACCAGGTCAAGAATAGCAACAAGAAGCCCACAGGCTTTGTTATCTCTAACAATAACTGTGGTTATTCTTTTTGACTTGAATAAGAGCCGAGGCTGGTGGTGGTGCACGCCTTTAATCCCAGCACCTGGTAGGCAGAGGCAGGTGGATCTCTGAGTTCGAGACCAGCCTGATCTACAGAGTGAGTTCCAGGGGAGCAAGGGCTATACAGAGAAACCCTGTCTCGAAAAAAGAAAACAACCAAACAACCAAACACCCAAGTCCCTACCTTGGCTCACAAGCCCCATTTGGTGGGGCCTCTACCATAATCTCTGATGTGTGTTGTAATGAGTCTTGTCTCTGCTTGTAGTCGTCTGTAGAATGCTCTTACACTAGAACCTGGAGATATCGTTCATTAATACTGCAATCTCCAGTAGTCTGGGTCGTTCTCTTCCCTGTCCCTTTTTTCTCCTCTACTTGTCTCATTGTTGTTGGGAGGTCACCCGCCCAGGCCGAGCACCCGCCCAGGCGGTGCACACAGAGAAAGGCCATAGAATAACTTGTAGGAGTTGGGTCTCTCCTTCCTCCATGTGTGCTTGGTGACCAGTGCCAGCTTGCCAGGCTTGCAGGCAAGAACTTTTCCAGATAAGCCATATCTCCAGCTTCTCTTACTTCTATTTACTTTTTGTAGATTTGTTTGTTTTTATTTTATGAGTGGTCTGCTTGCACTACAGGCATGTCTAATACTCACATTGGTCAGAAGAGGGCATCAGATCCCCTAGTCCTGGAGTTACAGATGGCTGTGAACTCATAGGTACTGGGATCTGGACCCAGACCCTTAAAAGAGCAGCAAGTGCTTGTAACCTCTGTCTTCTGCCTGCTTCCCTTCTTTAATATGGTGCTAGGATCAACCTGGAGGCTCCCCTTCTTTTGTTTTAGACTTATAGAAGGTTGTGAGCTGCCATGTGGTTGCTAGGAATTGAACTCAGGACCTCTAGAAGAGCAGCCAGTGCTCTTAACTTTGGAACCATCTCTCCAGCCCAGGTTTCGTAATTCTTTTTTTGTTTTGTTTTGTTTTGTTGGTTGTTTTTTTTCTTTTCTTTTTTTTTTTTT